>NW_027669553.1:0-32000 GCF_964212035.1 Myotis nattereri | reverse complement strand
TAGGAATTCTTGTTTATACAGCTCAAAATTTGTGTAGAAAGCCTGTGAGTGAGGTCTAAACTGCGTATGTTTACAATTCAGGCCCCATTACTCTGGCGAGTTTTGTATGACTCTGTTAAAATCCTGACGGTTCCAGTACATATTTGTAAGAAAACTCTCTAGTTGTGGTAAAACTCTTAAATACGTAATTAGAGTTTCCAGAAATGATTAAAAACTTGGAAGAACCCCTTGAAATTAAAGTAAATCAATTCTTCCTACATTTCCTGCCGTTTGTAATCACAGACATTAGCAGTGGAAAGCCGTGAAATGACCAGCAAAGTGACAATATTTACAACTCCGGGCACTGTAGGGAGCGTTTTCACTTGAATTTGCTTTCAAATATTAGTAATTCTTGTTTATACAGCTAAAAATGTGTAGAAAGCCTGTAAGTGAGGACTGTACTGCTCATGTTTACAATTGAGGTCCCATTACTCTGGCGACTTTTTTATGACTCTTTTAAAATCCTGACGGTTCCAGTACATATTTGTAAGAAAACTCTCAAGTTGTGGTAAAACTCTTAAATACGTAATTAGAGTTTCCAGAAATGATTAAAAACTTGGAAGAACCCCTTGAAATTAAAGTAAATCGATTCTTCCTACATTTCCTGCCGTTTGTAATCACAGACATTACCAGTGGAAAGCCGTGAAATGACCAGCAAAGTGACAATATTTACAACTCTGGGCACTTTAGGGAGCGTTTTCAGTTGAATTTGCTTTCAAATATTAGGAATTCTTGTTTATACAGCTCAAAATTTGTGTAGAAAGCCTGTGAGTGAGGTCTAAACTGCGTATGTTTACAATTGAGGCCCCATTACTCTGGCGAGTTTTGTATGACTCTGTTAAAATCCTGACGGTTCCAGTACATATTTGTAAGAAAACTCTCAAGTTGTGGTAAAACTCTTAAATACGTAATTAGAGTTTCCAGAAATGATTAAAAACTTGGAAGAACCCCTTGAAATTAAAGTAAATCGATTCTTCCTACATTTCCTGCCGTTTGTAATCACAGACATTACCAGTGGAAAGCCGTGAAATGACCAGCAAACTGATAATATTTACAACTCCAGGCACTTTAGGGACCGTTTTCACTTGAATTTGCTTTCAAATATTAGGAATTCTTGTTTATACAGCTCAAAATTTGTGCAGAAAGCCTGTAAGTGAGCACTGTACTGCTAATGTTTCCAATTGAGACCGCATTACTCTGGCGAGTTTTGTGTGACTCTGTTAAAATTCTGACGGTTCCAGTACATATTTGTAAGAAAAGTCTCTAGTTTTGGTAAAACTCTTAAAATACGCAATTACAGTTTCCAGAAATGATTAAAAACTTGGAAGAACCCCTTCAAATTAAAGTAAATAGATTCTTCCTACATTTCCTGCCCTTTGTAATCACAGACATTACCTGTGGAAACCCGTGAAATGACCAGCAAACTGATAATATTTACAACTCCGGGCACTTTAGGGAGCGTTTTCAGTTGAATTTGCTTTCAAATATTAGGAATTCTTGTTTATACAGCTCAAAATTTGTGTAGAAAGCCTGTGAGTGAGGTCTAAACTGCGTATGTTTACAATTGAGGCCCCATTACTCTGGCGAGTTTTGTGTGACTCTGTTAAAATCCTGACGGTTCCAGTACATATTTGTAAGAAAACTCTCTAGTTCTGGTAAAACTCTTAAAATACGTAATCAGAGTTTCCAGAAATGATTAAAAACTTGGAAGAACCCCTTGAAATTAAAGTAAATAGATTATTCCTACATTTTCTGCCGTTTGTAATCACAGACATTTCCAGTGGAAAGCCGTGAAATGACCAGCAAAGTGACAATATTTACAACTCCAGGCACTTTAGGGAGCGTTTTCAGTTGAATTTGCTTTCAAATATTAGGAATTCTTGTTTATACAGCTCAAAAGTTGTGTAGAAAGCCTGTGAGTGAGGTCTAAACTGCGTATGTTTACAATTGAGGCCCCATTACTCTGGCGAGTTTTGTGTGACTCTGTTAAAATCCTGACGGTTCCAGTACATATTTGTAAGAAAACTCTCTAGTTGTGGTAAAACTCTTAAAATACGTAATCAGAGTTTCCAGAAATGATTAAAAACTTGGAAGAACCCCTTGAAATTAAAGTAAATAGATTCTTCCTACATTTCCTGCCGTTTGTAATCACAGACATTACCAGTGGAAAGCTGTGAAATGACCAGCAAACTGATAATATTTACAACTCTGGGCACTTTAGGGAGTGTTTTCACTTGAATTTGCTTTCAAATATTTGGAATTCTTGTTTATACAGCTCAAAATTTGTGTAGAAAGCCTGTGAGTGAGGTCTAAACTGCGTATGTTTACAATTGAGGCCCCATTACTCTGGCGAGTTTTGTGTGACTCTGTTAAAATCCTGACGGTTCCAGTACATATTTGTAAGAAAACTCTCTAGTTCTGGTAAAACTCTTAAAATACGTAATCAGAGTTTCCAGAAATGATTAAAAACTTGGAAGAACCCCTTGAAATTAAAGTAAATAGATTATTCCTACATTTTCTGCCGTTTGTAATCACAGACATTACCAGTGGAAAGCTGTGAAATGACCAGCAAACTGATAATATTTACAACTCTGGGCACTTTAGGGAGCGTTTTCACTTGAATTTGCTTTCAAATATTAGGAATTCTTGTTTATACAGTTCAAAATTTGTGTAGAAAGCCTGTAAGGGAGGACTGTACTGCTTATGTTTACAATTGAGGCCGCATTACTCTGGTGACTTTTGTATGACTCTTTTAAAATCCTGACGGTTCCAGTACATATTTGTAAGAAAACTCTCTAGTTGTGGTAAAACTCTTAAATACGTAATTAGAGTTTCCAGAAATGATTAAAAACTTGGAAGAACCCCTTGAAATTAAAGTAAATCGATTCTTCATACATTTCCTGCCGTTTGTAATCACAGACATTACCAGTGGAAAGCCATGAAATGACCAGCAAAGTGACAATATTTACAACTCCGGGCACTTTAGGGAGCGTTATCAGTTGAATTTGCTTTCAAATATTAGTAATTCTTGTTTATACAGCTAAAAATGTGTAGAAAGCCTGTAAGTGAGGACTGTACTGCTCATGTTTACAATTGAGGTCCCATTACTCTGGCGACTTTTTTATGACTCTTTTAAAATCCTGACGGTTCCAGTACATATTTGTAAGAAAACTCTCAAGTTGTGGTAAAACTCTTAAAGTACGTAATTAGAGTTTCCAGAAATGATTAAAAACTTGGAAGAACCCCTTGAAATTAAAGTAAATTGATTCTTCCTACATTTCCTGCCGTTTGTAATCACAGACATTACCAGTGGAAAGCTGTGAAATGACCAGCAAACTGATAATATTTACAACTCTGGGCACTTTAGGGAGCGTTTTCACTTGAATTTGCTTTCAAATATTTGGAATTCTTGTTTATACAGCTCAAAATTTGTATAGAAAGCCTGTAAGTGAGGACTGTACTGCTTATGTTTACAATTGAGGCCGCATTACTCTGGCGACTTTGGTGTGACTCTGTTAAAATCCTGACGGTTCCAGTACATATTTGTAAGAAAACTCTCAAGTTGTGGTAAAACTCTTAAAGTACGTAATTAGAGTTTCCAGAAATGATTAAAAACTTGGAAGAACCCCTTGAAATTAAAGTAAATCGATTCTTCCTACATTTCCTGCCGTTTGTAATCACAGACATTACCAGTGGAAAGCCGTGAAATTACCAGCAAACTGATAATATTTACAACTCCAGGCACTTTAGGGACCGTTTTCACTTGAATTTGCTTTCAAATATTAGGAATTCTTGTTTATACAGCTCAAAATTTGTGCAGAAAGCCTGTAAGTGAGCACTGTACTGCTAATGTTTACAATTGAGACCGCATTACTCTGGCGAGGTTTGTGTGACTCTGTTATAATTCTGACGGTTCCAGTACATATTTGTAAGAAAAGTCTCTAGTTTTGGTAAAACTCTTAAAATACGCAATTACAGTTTCCAGAAATGATTAAAAACTTGGAAGAACCCCTTCAAATTAAAGTAAATAGATTCTTCCTACATTTCCTGCCGTTTGTAATCACAGACATTACCAGTGGAAAGCCGTGAAATGACCAGCAAACTGATAATATTTACAACTCCGGGCACTTTAGGGAGCGTTTTCAGTTGAATTTGCTTTCAAATATTAGGAATTCTTGTTTATACAGCTCAAAATTTGTGTAGAAAGCCTGTGAGTGAGGTCTAAACTGCGTATGTTTACAATTGAGGCCCCATTACTCTGGCGAGATTTGTGTGACTCTGTTAAAATCCTGACGGTTCCAGTACATATTTGTAAGAAAACTCTCAAGTTGTGGTAAAACTCTTAAATACGTAATTAGAGTTTCCAGAAATGATTAAAAACTTGGAAGAACCCCTTGAAATTAAAGTAAATCGATTCTTCCTACATTTCCTGCCGTTTGTAATCACAGACATTACCAGTGGAAAGCCGTGAAATGACCAGCAAAGTGACAATATTTACAACTCTGGGCACTTTAGGGAGCGTTTTCAGTTGAATTTGCTTTCAAATATTAGGAATTCTTGTTTATACAGCTCAAAATTTGTGTAGAAAGCCTGTGAGTGAGGTCTAAACTGCGTATGTTTACAATTGAGGCCCCATTACTCTGGCGAGTTTTGTATGTCTCTGTTAAAATCCTGACGGTTCCAGTACATATTTGTAAGAAAACTCTCAAGTTGTGGTAAAACTCTTAAATACGTAATTAGAGTTTCCAGAAATGATTAAAAACTTGGAAGAACCCCTTGAAATTAAAGTAAATCGATTCTTCCTACATTTCCTGCCGTTTGTAATCACAGACATTACCAGTGGAAAGCCGTGAAATGACCAGCAAACTGATAATATTTACAACTCTGGGCACTTTAGGGAGCGTTTTCACTTGAATTTGCTTTCAAATATTAGGAATTCTTGTTTATACAGTTCAAAATTTGTGTAGAAAGCCTGTAAGGGAGGACTGTACTGCTTATGTTTACAATTGAGGCCGCATTACTCTGGTGACTTTTGTATGACTCTTTTAAAATCCTGACGGTTCCAGTACATATTTGTAAGAAAACTCTCTAGTTGTGGTAAAACTCTTAAATACGTAATTAGAGTTTCCAGAAATGATTAAAAACTTGGAAGAACCCCTTGAAATTAAAGTAAATCGATTCTTCATACATTTCCTGCCGTTTGTAATCACAGACATTACCAGTGGAAAGCCATGAAATGACCAGCAAAGTGACAATATTTACAACTCCGGGCACTTTAGGGAGCGTTATCAGTTGAATTTGCTTTCAAATATTAGTAATTCTTGTTTATACAGCTAAAAATGTGTAGAAAGCCTGTAAGTGAGGACTGTACTGCTCATGTTTACAATTGAGGTCCCATTACTCTGGCGACTTTTTTATGACTCTTTTAAAATCCTGACGGTTCCAGTACATATTTGTAAGAAAACTCTCAAGTTGTGGTAAAACTCTTAAAGTACGTAATTAGAGTTTCCAGAAATGATTAAAAACTTGGAAGAACCCCTTGAAATTAAAGTAAATTGATTCTTCCTACATTTCCTGCCGTTTGTAATCACAGACATTACCAGTGGAAAGCCGTGAAATGACCAGCAAACTGATAATATTTACAACTCTGGGCACTTTAGGGAGCGTTTTCACTTGAATTTGCTTTCAAATATTTGGAATTCTTGTTTATACAGCTCAAAATTTGTATAGAAAGCCTGTAAGTGAGGACTGTACTGCTTATGTTTACAATTGAGGCCGCATTACTCTGGCGACTTTGGTGTGACTCTGTTAAAATCCTGACGGTTCCAGTACATATTTGTAAGAAAACTCTCAAGTTGTGGTAAAACTCTTAAAGTACGTAATTAGAGTTTCCAGAAATGATTAAAAACTTGGAAGAACCCCTTGAAATTAAAGTAAATCGATTCTTCCTACATTTCCTGCCGTTTGTAATCACAGACATTACCAGTGGAAAGCCGTGAAATTACCAGCAAACTGATAATATTTACAACTCCAGGCACTTTAGGGACCGTTTTCACTTGAATTTGCTTTCAAATATTAGGAATTCTTGTTTATACAGCTCAAAATTTGTGCAGAAAGCCTGTAAGTGAGCACTGTACTGCTAATGTTTACAATTGAGACCGCATTACTCTGGCGAGGTTTGTGTGACTCTGTTATAATTCTGACGGTTCCAGTACATATTTGTAAGAAAAGTCTCTAGTTTTGGTAAAACTCTTAAAATACGCAATTACAGTTTCCAGAAATGATTAAAAACTTGGAAGAACCCCTTCAAATTAAAGTAAATAGATTCTTCCTACATTTCCTGCCGTTTGTAATCACAGACATTACCAGTGGAAAGCCGTGAAATGACCAGCAAACTGATAATATTTACAACTCCGGGCACTTTAGGGAGCGTTTTCAGTTGAATTTGCTTTCAAATATTAGGAATTCTTGTTTATACAGCTCAAAATTTGTGTAGAAAGCCTGTGAGTGAGGTCTAAACTGCGTATGTTTACAATTGAGGCCCCATTACTCTGGCGAGATTTGTGTGACTCTGTTAAAATCCTGACGGTTCCAGTACATATTTGTAAGAAAACTCTCAAGTTGTGGTAAAACTCTTAAATACGTAATTAGAGTTTCCAGAAATGATTAAAAACTTGGAAGAACCCCTTGAAATTAAAGTAAATCGATTCTTCCTACATTTCCTGCCGTTTGTAATCACAGACATTACCAGTGGAAAGCCGTGAAATGACCAGCAAAGTGACAATATTTACAACTCTGGGCACTTTAGGGAGCGTTTTCAGTTGAATTTGCTTTCAAATATTAGGAATTCTTGTTTATACAGCTCAAAATTTGTGTAGAAAGCCTGTGAGTGAGGTCTAAACTGCGTATGTTTACAATTGAGGCCCCATTACTCTGGCGAGTTTTGTATGACTCTGTTAAAATCCTGACGGTTCCAGTACATATTTGTAAGAAAACTCTCAAGTTGTGGTAAAACTCTTAAATACGTAATTAGAGTTTCCAGAAATGATTAAAAACTTGGAAGAACCCCTTGAAATTAAAGTAAATCGATTCTTCCTACATTTCCTGCCGTTTGTAATCACAGACATTACCAGTGGAAAGCCGTGAAATGACCAGCAAACTGATAATATTTACAACTCTGGGCACTTTAGGGAGCGTTTTCACTTGAATTTGCTTTCAAATATTTGGAATTCTTGTTTATACAGCTCAAAATTTGTATAGAAAGCCTGTAAGTGAGGACTGTACTGCTTATGTTTACAATTGAGGCCGCATTACTCTGGCGACTTTTGTGTGACTCTGTTAAAATCCTGACGGTTCCAGTACATATTTGTAAGAAAACTCTCTAGTTGTGGTAAAACTCTTAAAATACGTAATCAGAGTTTCCAGAAATGATTAAAAACTTGGAAGAACCCCTTGAAATTAAAGTAATTCGATTCTTCCTACATTTCCTGCCGTTTGTAATCACAGACATTACCAGTGGAAAGCCGTGAAATGACCAGCAAAGTGACAATATTTACAACTCCGGGCACTTTAGGGAGCGTTTTCACTTGAATTTGCTTTCAAATATTTGGAATTCTTGTTTATACAGCTCAAAATTTGTGTAGAAAGCCTGTGAGTGAGGTCTAAACTGCGTATGTTTACAATTGAGGCCCCATTACTCTGGCGAGTTTTGTGTGACTCTGTTAAAATCCTGACGGTTCCAGTACATATTTGTAAGAAAACTCACTAGTTGTGGTAAAACTCTTAAAATACGTAATTAGAGTTTCCAGAAATGATTAAAAACTTGGAAGAACCCCTTGAAATTAAAGTAATTCGATTCTTCCTACATTTCCTGCCGTTTGTAATCACAGACATTACCAGTGGAAAGCCGTGAAATGACCAGCAAAGTGACAATATTTACAACTCCGGGCACTTTAGGGAGCGTTTTCACTTGAATTTGCTTTCAAATATTTGGAATTCTTGTTTATACAGCTCAAAATTTGTACAGAAAGCCTGTAAGGGAGGACTGTACTGCTTATGTTTACAATTGAGGCCGCATTACTCTGGCGACTTTTGTGTGACTCAGTTAAAATCCTGACGGTTCCAGTACATATTTGTAAGAAAACTCTCTAGTTGTGGTAAAACTCTTAAAATACGTAATTAGAGTTTCCAGAAATGATTAAAAACTTGGAAGAACCCCTTGAAATTAAAGTAAATAGATTCTTCCTACATTTCCTGCCGTTTGTAATCACAGACATTACCAGTGGAAAGCCGTGAAATGACCAGCAAACTGATAATATTTACAACTCCGGGCACATTAGGGAGCGTTATCAGTTGAATTTGCTTTCAAATATTAGGAATTCTTGTTTATACAGCTCAAAATTTGTGTAGAAAGCCTGTGAGTGAGGTCTAAACTGCGTATGTTTACAATTGAGGCCCCATTACTCTGGCGAGTTTTGTATGACTCTGTTAAAATCCTGACGGTTCCAGTACATATTTGTAAGAAAACTCTCTAGTTGTGGTAAAACTCTTAAATACGTAATTAGAGTTTCCAGAAATGATTAAAAACTTGGAAGAACCCCTTGAAATTAAAGTAAATCAATTCTTCCTACATTTCCTGCCGTTTGTAATCACAGACATTAGCAGTGGAAAGCCGTGAAATGACCAGCAAAGTGACAATATTTACAACTCCGGGCACTGTAGGGAGCGTTTTCACTTGAATTTGCTTTCAAATATTAGTAATTCTTGTTTATACAGCTAAAAATGTGTAGAAAGCCTGTAAGTGAGGACTGTACTGCTCATGTTTACAATTGAGGCCGCATTACTCTGGCGACTTTTTTATGACTCTTTTAAAATCCTGACGGTTCCAGTACATATTTGTAAGAAAACTCTCAAGTTGTGGTAAAACTCTTAAAGTACGTAATTAGAGTTTCCAGAAATGATTAAAAACTTGGAAGAACCCCTTGAAATTAAAGTAAATCGATTCCTCCTACATTTCCTGCCGTTTGTAATCACAGACATTACCAGTGGAAAGCCGTGAAATGACCAGCAAACTGATAATATTTACAACTCTGGGCACTTTAGGGAGCGTTTTCACTTGAATTTGCTTTCAAATATTTGGAATTCTTGTTTATACAGCTCAAAATTTGTATAGAAAGCCTGTAAGTGAGGACTGTACTGCTTATGTTTACAATTGAGGCCGCATTACTCTGGCGACTTTTGTGTGACTCTGTTAAAATCCTGACGGTTCCAGTACATATTTGTAAGAAAACTCTCAAGTTGTGGTAAAACTCTTAAAGTACGTAATTAGACTTTCCAGAAATGATTAAAAACTTGGAAGAACCCCTTGAAATTAAAGTAAATCGATTCTTCCTACATTTCCTGCCGTTTGTAATCACAGACATTACCAGTGGAAAGCCGTGAAATGACCAGCAAACTGATAATATTTACAACTCCAGGCACTTCAGGGACCGTTTTCACTTGAATTTGCTTTCAAATATTAGGAATTCTTGTTTATACAGCTCAAAATTTGTGCAGAAAGCCTGTAAGTGAGCACTGTACTGCTAATGTTTACAATTGAGACCGCATTACTCTGGCGAGTTTTGTGTGACTCTGTTAAAATTCTGACGGTTCCAGTACATATCTGTAAGAAAAGTCTCTAGTTTTGGTAAAACTCTTAAAATACGCAATTACAGTTTCCAGAAATGATTAAAAACTTGGAAGAACCCCTTCAAATTAAAGTAAATAGATTCTTCCTACATTTCCTGCCGTTTGTAATCACAGACATTACCAGTGGAAAGCCGTGAAATGACCAGCAAACTGATAATATTTACAACCCAGGGCACTTTAGGGAGCGTTTTCAGTTGAATTTGCTTTCAAATATTAGGAATTCTTGTTTATACAGCTCAAAATTTGTGTAGAAAGCCTGTGAGTGAGGTCTAAACTGCGTATGTTTACAATTGAGGCCCCATTACTCTGGCGAGATTTGTGTGACTCTGTTAAAATCCTGACGGTTCCAGTACATATTTGTAAGAAAACTCTCAAGTTGTGGTAAAACTCTTAAATACGTAATTAGAGTTTCCAGAAATGATTAAAAACTTGGAAGAACCCCTTGAAATTAAAGTAAATCGATTCTTCCTACATTTCCTGCCGTTTGTAATCACAGACATTACCAGTGGAAAGCCGTGAAATGACCAGCAAAGTGACAATATTTACAACTCTGGGCACTTTAGGGAGCGTTTTCAGTTGAATTTGCTTTCAAATATTAGGAATTCTTGTTTATACAGCTCAAAATTTGTGTAGAAAGCCTGTGAGTGAGGTCTAAACTGCGTATGTTTACAATTGAGGCCCCATTACTCTGGCGAGTTTTGTATGACTCTGTTAAAATCCTGACGGTTCCAGTACATATTTGTAAGAAAACTCTCAAGTTGTGGTAAAACTCTTAAATACGTAATTAGAGTTTCCAGAAATGATTAAAAACTTGGAAGAACCCCTTGAAATTAAAGTAAATCGATTCTTCCTACATTTCCTGCCGTTTGTAATCACAGACATTACCAGTGGAAAGCCGTGAAATGACCAGCAAACTGATAATATTTACAACTCCGGGCACTTTAGGGAGCGTTTTCACTTGAATTTGCTTTCAAATATTTGGAATTCTTGTTTATACAGCTCAAAATTTGTACAGAAAGCCTGTAAGGGAGGACTGTACTGCTTATGTTTACAATTGAGGCCGCATTACTCTGGCGACTTTTGTGTGACTCAGTTAAAATCCTGACGGTTCCAGTACATATTTGTAAGAAAACTCTCTAGTTGTGGTAAAACTCTTAAAATACGTAATTAGAGTTTCCAGAAATGATTAAAAACTTGGAAGAACCCCTTGAAATTAAAGTAATTCGATTCTTCCTACATTTCCTGCCGTTTGTAATCACAGACATTACCAGTGGAAAGCCGTGAAATGACCAGCAAACTGATAATATTTACAACTCCGGGCACATTAGGGAGCGTTATCAGTTGAATTTGCTTTCAAATATTAGGAATTCTTGTTTATACAGCTCAAAATTTGTGTAGAAAGCCTGTGAGTGAGGTCTAAACTGCGTATGTTTACAATTGAGGCCCCATTACTCTGGCGAGTTTTCTATGACTCTGTTAAAATCCTGACGGTTCCAGTACATATTTGTAAGAAAACTCTCTAGTTGTGGTAAAACTCTTAAATACGTAATTAGAGTTTCCAGAAATGATTAAAAACTTGGAAGAACCCCTTGAAATTAAAGTAAATCAATTCTTCCTACATTTCCTGCCGTTTGTAATCACAGACATTAGCAGTGGAAAGCCGTGAAATGACCAGCAAAGTGACAATATTTACAACTCCGGGCACTGTAGGGAGCGTTTTCACTTGAATTTGCTTTCAAATATTAGTAATTCTTGTTTATACAGCTAAAAATGTGTAGAAAGCCTGTAAGTGAGGACTGTACTGCTCATGTTTACAATTGAGGTCCCATTACTCTGGCGACTTTTTTATGACTCTTTTAAAATCCTGACGGTTCCAGTACATATTTGTAAGAAAACTCTCAAGTTGTGGTAAAACTCTTAAAGTACGTAATTAGAGTTTCCAGAAATGATTAAAAACTTGGAAGAACCCCTTGAAATTAAAGTAAATCGATTCTTCCTACATTTCCTGCCGTTTGTAATCACAGACATTACCAGTGGAAAGCCGTGAAATGACCAGCAAACTGATAATATTTACAACTCTGGGCACTTTAGGGAGCGTTTTCACTTGAATTTGCTTTCAAATATTTGGAATTCTTGTTTATACAGCTCAAAATTTGTATAGAAAGCCTGTAAGTGAGGACTGTACTGCTTATGTTTACAATTGAGGCCGCATTACTCTGGCGACTTTTGTGTGACTCTGTTAAAATCCTGACGGTTCCAGTACATATTTGTAAGAAAACTCTCAAGTTGTGGTAAAACTCTTAAAGTACGTAATTAGAGTTTCCAGAAATGATTAAAAACTTGGAAGAACCCCTTGAAATTAAAGTAAATCGATTCTTCCTACATTTCCTGCCGTTTGTAATCACAGACATTACCAGTGGAAAGCCGTGAAATGACCAGCAAAGTGACAATATTTACAACTCTGGGCACTTTAGGGAGCGTTTTCAGTTGAATTTGCTTTCAAATATTAGGAATTCTTGTTTATACAGCTCAAAATTTGTGTAGAAAGCCTGTGAGTGAGGTCTAAACTGCGTATGTTTACAATTGAGGCCCCATTACTCTGGCGAGTTTTGTATGACTCTGTTAAAATCCTGACGGTTCCAGTACATATTTGTAAGAAAACTCTCAAGTTGTGGTAAAACTCTTAAATACGTAATTAGAGTTTCCAGAAATGATTAAAAACTTGGAAGAACCCCTTGAAATTAAAGTAAATCGATTCTTCCTACATTTCCTGCCGTTTGTAATCACAGACATTACCAGTGGAAAGCCGTGAAATGACCAGCAAACTGATAATATTTACAACTCCGGGCACTTTAGGGAGCGTTTTCACTTGAATTTGCTTTCAAATATTTGGAATTCTTGTTTATACAGCTCAAAATTTGTACAGAAAGCCTGTAAGGGAGGACTGTACTGCTTATGTTTACAATTGAGGCCGCATTACTCTGGCGACTTTTGTGTGACTCAGTTAAAATCCTGACGGTTCCAGTACATATTTGTAAGAAAACTCTCTAGTTGTGGTAAAACTCTTAAAATACGTAATTAGAGTTTCCAGAAATGATTAAAAACTTGGAAGAACCCCTTGAAATTAAAGTAATTCGATTCTTCCTACATTTCCTGCCGTTTGTAATCACAGACATTACCAGTGGAAAGCCGTGAAATGACCAGCAAACTGATAATATTTACAACTCCGGGCACATTAGGGAGCGTTATCAGTTGAATTTGCTTTCAAATATTAGGAATTCTTGTTTATACAGCTCAAAATTTGTGTAGAAAGCCTGTGAGTGAGGTCTAAACTGCGTATGTTTACAATTGAGGCCCCATTACTCTGGCGAGTTTTGTATGACTCTGTTAAAATCCTGACGGTTCCAGTACATATTTGTAAGAAAACTCTCTAGTTGTGGTAAAACTCTTAAATACGTAATTAGAGTTTCCAGAAATGATTAAAAACTTGGAAGAACCCCTTGAAATTAAAGTAAATCAATTCTTCCTACATTTCCTGCCGTTTGTAATCACAGACATTAGCAGTGGAAAGCCGTGAAATGACCAGCAAAGTGACAATATTTACAACTCCGGGCACTGTAGGGAGCGTTTTCACTTGAATTTGCTTTCAAATATTAGTAATTCTTGTTTATACAGCTAAAAATGTGTAGAAAGCCTGTAAGTGAGGACTGTACTGCTCATGTTTACAATTGAGGTCCCATTACTCTGGCGACTTTTTTATGACTCTTTTAAAATCCTGACGGTTCCAGTACATATTTGTAAGAAAACTCTCAAGTTGTGGTAAAACTCTTAAAGTACGTAATTAGAGTTTCCAGAAATGATTAAAAACTTGGAAGAACCCCTTGAAATTAAAGTAAATCGATTCTTCCTACATTTCCTGCCGTTTGTAATCACAGACATTACCAGTGGAAAGCCGTGAAATGACCAGCAAACTGATAATATTTACAACTCTGGGCACTTTAGGGAGCGTTTTCACTTGAATTTGCTTTCAAATATTTGGAATTCTTGTTTATACAGCTCAAAATTTGTATAGAAAGCCTGTAAGTGAGGACTGTACTGCTTATGTTTACAATTGAGGCCGCATTACTCTGGCGACTTTTGTGTGACTCTGTTAAAATCCTGATGGTTCCAGTACATATTTGTAAGAAAACTCTCAAGTTGTGGTAAAACTCTTAAAGTACGTAATTAGAGTTTCCAGAAATGATTAAAAACTTGGAAGAACCCCTTGAAATTAAAGTAAATCGATTCTTCCTACATTTCCTGCCGTTTGTAATCACAGACATTACCAGTGGAAAGCCGTGAAATGACCAGCAAAGTGACAATATTTACAACTCTGGGCACTTTAGGGAGCGTTTTCAGTTGAATTTGCTTTCAAATATTAGGAATTCTTGTTTATACAGCTCAAAATTTGTGTAGAAAGCCTGTGAGTGAGGTCTAAACTGCGTATGTTTACAATTGAGGCCCCATTACTCTGGCGAGTTTTGTATGACTCTGTTAAAATCCTGACGGTTCCAGTACATATTTGTAAGAAAACTCTCAAGTTGTGGTAAAACTCTTAAATACGTAATTAGAGTTTCCAGAAATGATTAAAAACTTGGAAGAACCCCTTGAAATTAAAGTAAATCGATTCTTCCTACATTTCCTGCCGTTTGTAATCACAGACATTACCAGTGGAAAGCCGTGAAATGACCAGCAAACTGATAATATTTACAACTCCGGGCACTTTAGGGAGCGTTTTCACTTGAATTTGCTTTCAAATATTTGGAATTCTTGTTTATACAGCTCAAAATTTGTACAGAAAGCCTGTAAGGGAGGACTGTACTGCTTATGTTTACAATTGAGGCCGCATTACTCTGGCGACTTTTGTGTGACTCAGTTAAAATCCTGACGGTTCCAGTACATATTTGTAAGAAAACTCTCTAGTTGTGGTAAAACTCTTAAAATTCGTAATTAGAGTTTCCAGAAATGATTAAAAACTTGGAAGAACCCCTTGAAATTAAAGTAATTCGATTCTTCCTACATTTCCTGCCGTTTGTAATCACAGACATTACCAGTGGAAAGCCGTGAAATGACCAGCAAACTGATAATATTTACAACTCCGGGCACATTAGGGAGCGTTATCAGTTGAATTTGCTTTCAAATATTAGGAATTCTTGTTTATACAGCTCAAAATTTGTGTAGAAAGCCTGTGAGTGAGGTCTAAACTGCGTATGTTTACAATTGAGGCCCCATTACTCTGGCGAGTTTTGTATGACTCTGTTAAAATCCTGACGGTTCCAGTACATATTTGTAAGAAAACTCTCTAGTTGTGGTAAAACTCTTAAATACGTAATTAGAGTTTCCAGAAATGATTAAAAACTTGGAAGAACCCCTTGAAATTAAAGTAAATCAATTCTTCCTACATTTCCTGCCGTTTGTAATCACAGACATTAGCAGTGGAAAGCCGTGAAATGACCAGCAAAGTGACAATATTTACAACTCCGGGCACTGTAGGGAGCGTTTTCACTTGAATTTGCTTTCAAATATTAGTAATTCTTGTTTATACAGCTAAAAATGTGTAGAAAGCCTGTAAGTGAGGACTGTACTGCTCATGTTTACAATTGAGGTCCCATTACTCTGGCGACTTTTTTATGACTCTTTTAAAATCCTGACGGTTCCAGTACATATTTGTAAGAAAACTCTCAAGTTGTGGTAAAACTCTTAAAGTACGTAATTAGAGTTTCCAGAAATGATTAAAAACTTGGAAGAACCCCTTGAAATTAAAGTAAATCGATTCTTCCTACATTTCCTGCCGTTTGTAATCACAGACATTACCAGTGGAAAGCCGTGAAATGACCAGCAAACTGATAATATTTACAACTCTGGGCACTTTAGGGAGCGTTTTCACTTGAATTTGCTTTCAAATATTTGGAATTCTTGTTTATACAGCTCAAAATTTGTATAGAAAGCCTGTAAGTGAGGACTGTACTGCTTATGTTTACAATTGAGGCCGCATTACTCTGGCGACTTTTGTGTGACTCTGTTAAAATCCTGACGGTTCCAGTACATATTTGTAAGAAAACTCTCAAGTTGTGGTAAAACTCTTAAAGTACGTAATTAGAGTTTCCAGAAATGATTAAAAACTTGGAAGAACCCCTTGAAATTAAAGTAAATCGATTCTTCCTACATTTCCTGCCGTTTGTAATCACAGACATTACCAGTGGAAAGCCGTGAAATGACCAGCAAAGTGACAATATTTACAACTCTGGGCACTTTAGGGAGCGTTTTCAGTTGAATTTGCTTTCAAATATTAGGAATTCTTGTTTATACAGCTCAAAATTTGTGTAGAAAGCCTGTGAGTGAGGTCTAAACTGCGTATGTTTACAATTGAGGCCCCATTACTCTGGCGAGTTTTGTATGACTCTGTTAAAATCCTGACGGTTCCAGTACATATTTGTAAGAAAACTCTCAAGTTGTGGTAAAACTCTTAAATACGTAATTAGAGTTTCCAGAAATGATTAAAAACTTGGAAGAACCCCTTGAAATTAAAGTAAATCGATTCTTCCTACATTTCCTGCCGTTTGTAATCACAGACATTACCAGTGGAAAGCCGTGAAATGACCAGCAAACTGATAATATTTACAACTCCGGGCACTTTAGGGAGCGTTTTCACTTGAATTTGCTTTCAAATATTTGGAATTCTTGTTTATACAGCTCAAAATTTGTACAGAAAGCCTGTAAGGGAGGACTGTACTGCTTATGTTTACAATTGAGGCCGCATTACTCTGGCGACTTTTGTGTGACTCAGTTAAAATCCTGACGGTTCCAGTACATATTTGTAAGAAAACTCTCTAGTTGTGGTAAAACTCTTAAAATACGTAATTAGAGTTTCCAGAAATGATTAAAAACTTGGAAGAACCCCTTGAAATTAAAGTAATTCGATTCTTCCTACATTTCCTGCCGTTTGTAATCACAGACATTACCAGTGGAAAGCCGTGAAATGACCAGCAAACTGATAATATTTACAACTCCGGGCACATTAGGGAGCGTTATCAGTTGAATTTGCTTTCAAATATTAGGAATTCTTGTTTATACAGCTCAAAATTTGTGTAGAAAGCCTGTGAGTGAGGTCTAAACTGCGTATGTTTACAATTGAGGCCCCATTACTCTGGCGAGTTTTGTATGACTCTGTTAAAATCCTGACGGTTCCAGTACATATTTGTAAGAAAACTCTCTAGTTGTGGTAAAACTCTTAAATACGTAATTAGAGTTTCCAGAAATGATTAAAAACTTGGAAGAACCCCTTGAAATTAAAGTAAATCAATTCTTCCTACATTTCCTGCCGTTTGTAATCACAGACATTAGCAGTGGAAAGCCGTGAAATGACCAGCAAAGTGACAATATTTACAACTCCGGGCACTGTAGGGAGCGTTTTCACTTGAATTTGCTTTCAAATATTAGTAATTCTTGTTTATACAGCTAAAAATGTGTAGAAAGCCTGTAAGTGAGGACTGTACTGCTCATGTTTACAATTGAGGTCCCATTACTCTGGCGACTTTTTTATGACTCTTTTAAAATCCTGACGGTTCCAGTACATATTTGTAAGAAAACTCTCAAGTTGTGGTAAAACTCTTAAAGTACGTAATTAGAGTTTCCAGAAATGATTAAAAACTTGGAAGAACCCCTTGAAATTAAAGTAAATCGATTCTTCCTACATTTCCTGCCGTTTGTAATCACAGACATTACCAGTGGAAAGCCGTGAAATGACCAGCAAACTGATAATATTTACAACTCTGGGCACTTTAGGGAGCGTTTTCACTTGAATTTGCTTTCAAATATTTGGAATTCTTGTTTATACAGCTCAAAATTTGTATAGAAAGCCTGTAAGTGAGGACTGTACTGCTTATGTTTACAATTGAGGCCGCATTACTCTGGCGACTTTTGTGTGACTCTGTTAAAATCCTGACGGTTCCAGTACATATTTGTAAGAAAACTCTCAAGTTGTGGTAAAACTCTTAAAGTACGTAATTAGAGTTTCCAGAAATGATTAAAAACTTGGAAGAACCCCTTGAAATTAAAGTAAATCGATTCTTCCTACATTTCCTGCCGTTTGTAATCACAGACATTACCAGTGGAAAGCCGTGAAATGACCAGCAAAGTGACAATATTTACAACTCTGGGCACTTTAGGGAGCGTTTTCAGTTGAATTTGCTTTCAAATATTAGGAATTCTTGTTTATACAGCTCAAAATTTGTGTAGAAAGCCTGTGAGTGAGGTCTAAACTGCGTATGTTTACAATTGAGGCCCCATTACTCTGGCGAGTTTTGTATGACTCTGTTAAAATCCTGACGGTTCCAGTACATATTTGTAAGAAAACTCTCAAGTTGTGGTAAAACTCTTAAATACGTAATTAGAGTTTCCAGAAATGATTAAAAACTTGGAAGAACCCCTTGAAATTAAAGTAAATCGATTCTTCCTACATTTCCTGCCGTTTGTAATCACAGACATTACCAGTGGAAAGCCGTGAAATGACCAGCAAACTGATAATATTTACAACTCCGGGCACTTTAGGGAGCGTTTTCACTTGAATTTGCTTTCAAATATTTGGAATTCTTGTTTATACAGCTCAAAATTTGTACAGAAAGCCTGTAAGGGAGGACTGTACTGCTTATGTTTACAATTGAGGCCGCATTACTCTGGCGACTTTTGTGTGACTCAGTTAAAATCCTGACGGTTCCAGTACATATTTGTAAGAAAACTCTCTAGTTGTGGTAAAACTCTTAAAATACGTAATTAGAGTTTCCAGAAATGATTAAAAACTTGGAAGAACCCCTTGAAATTAAAGTAATTCGATTCTTCCTACATTTCCTGCCGTTTGTAATCACAGACATTACCAGTGGAAAGCCGTGAAATGACCAGCAAACTGATAATATTTACAACTCCGGGCACATTAGGGAGCGTTATCAGTTGAATTTGCTTTCAAATATTAGGAATTCTTGTTTATACAGCTCAAAATTTGTGTAGAAAGCCTGTGAGTGAGGTCTAAACTGCGTATGTTTACAATTGAGGCCCCATTACTCTGGCGAGTTTTGTATGACTCTGTTAAAATCCTGACGGTTCCAGTACATATTTGTAAGAAAACTCTCTAGTTGTGGTAAAACTCTTAAATACGTAATTAGAGTTTCCAGAAATGATTAAAAACTTGGAAGAACCCCTTGAAATTAAAGTAAATCAATTCTTCCTACATTTCCTGCCGTTTGTAATCACAGACATTAGCAGTGGAAAGCCGTGAAATGACCAGCAAAGTGACAATATTTACAACTCCGGGCACTGTAGGGAGCGTTTTCACTTGAATTTGCTTTCAAATATTAGTAATTCTTGTTTACACAGCTAAAAATGTGTAGAAAGCCTGTAAGTGAGGACTGTACTGCTCATGTTTACAATTGAGGTCCCATTACTCTGGCGACTTTTTTATGACTCTTTTAAAATCCTGACGGTTCCAGTACATATTTGTAAGAAAACTCTCAAGTTGTGGTAAAACTCTTAAAGTACGTAATTAGAGTTTCCAGAAATGATTAAAAACTTGGAAGAACCCCTTGAAATTAAAGTAAATCGATTCTTCCTACATTTCCTGCCGTTTGTAATCACAGACATTACCAGTGGAAAGCCGTGAAATGACCAGCAAACTGATAATATTTACAACTCTGGGCACTTTAGGGAGCGTTTTCACTTGAATTTGCTTTCAAATATTTGGAATTCTTGTTTATACAGCTCAAAATTTGTATAGAAAGCCTGTAAGTGAGGACTGTACTGCTTATGTTTACAATTGAGGCCGCATTACTCTGGCGACTTTTGTGTGACTCTGTTAAAATCCTGACGGTTCCAGTACATATTTGTAAGAAAACTCTCAAGTTGTGGTAAAACTCTTAAAGTACGTAATTAGAGTTTCCAGAAATGATTAAAAACTTGGAAGAACCCCTTGAAATTAAAGTAAATCGATTCTTCCTACATTTCCTGCCGTTTGTAATCACAGACATTACCAGTGGAAAGCCGTGAAATGACCAGCAAAGTGACAATATTTACAACTCTGGGCACTTTAGGGAGCGTTTTCAGTTGAATTTGCTTTCAAATATTAGGAATTCTTGTTTATACAGCTCAAAATTTGTGTAGAAAGCCTGTGAGTGAGGTCTAAACTGCGTATGTTTACAATTGAGGCCCCATTACTCTGGCGAGTTTTGTATGACTCTGTTAAAATCCTGACGGTTCCAGTACATATTTGTAAGAAAACTCTCAAGTTGTGGTAAAACTCTTAAATACGTAATTAGAGTTTCCAGAAATGATTAAAAACTTGGAAGAACCCCTTGAAATTAAAGTAAATCGATTCTTCCTACATTTCCTGCCGTTTGTAATCACAGACATTACCAGTGGAAAGCCGTGAAATGACCAGCAAACTGATAATATTTACAACTCCGGGCACTTTAGGGAGCGTTTTCACTTGAATTTGCTTTCAAATATTTGGAATTCTTGTTTATACAGCTCAAAATTTGTACAGAAAGCCTGTAAGGGAGGACTGTACTGCTTATGTTTACAATTGAGGCCGCATTACTCTGGCGACTTTTGTGTGACTCAGTTAAAATCCTGACGGTTCCAGTACATATTTGTAAGAAAACTCTCTAGTTGTGGTAAAACTCTTAAAATACGTAATTAGAGTTTCCAGAAATGATTAAAAACTTGGAAGAACCCCTTGAAATTAAAGTAATTCGATTCTTCCTACATTTCCTGCCGTTTGTAATCACAGACATTACCAGTGGAAAGCCGTGAAATGACCAGCAAACTGATAATATTGACAACTCTGGGCACTTTAGGGAGCGTTTTCACTTGAATTTGCTTTCAAATATTTGGAATTCTTGTTTATACAGCTCAAAATTTGTATAGAAAGCCTGTAAGTGAGGACTGTACTGCTTATGTTTACAATTGAGGCCGCATTACTCTGGCGACTTTTGTGTGACTCTGTTAAAATCCTGACGGTTCCAGTACATATTTGTAAGAAAACTCTCTAGTTGTGGTAAAACTCTTAAAATACGTAATCAGAGTTTCCAGAAATGATTAAAAACTTGGAAGAACCCCTTGAAATTAAAGTAATTCGATTCTTCCTACATTTCCTGCCGTTTGTAATCACAGACATTACCAGTGGAAAGCCGTGAAATGACCAGCAAAGTGACAATATTTACAACTCCGGGCACTTTAGGGAGCGTTTTCACTTGAATTTGCTTTCAAATATTTGGAATTCTTGTTTATACAGCTCAAAATTTGTGTAGAAAGCCTGTGAGTGAGGTCTAAACTGCGTATGTTTACAATTGAGGCCCCATTACTCTGGCGAGTTTTGTGTGACTCTGTTAAAATCCTGACGGTTCCAGTACATATTTGTAAGAAAACTCTCTAGTTGTGGTAAAACTCTTAAATACGTAATTAGAGTTTCCAGAAATGATTAAAAACTTGGAAGAACCCCTTGAAATTAAAGTAAATCGATTCTTCCTACATTTCCTGCCGTTTGTAATCACAGACATTACCAGTGGAAAGCCGTGAAATGACCAGCAAAGTGACAATATTTACAACTCCGGGCACTTTAGGGAGCGTTATCAGTTGAATTTGCTTTCAAATATTAGGAATTCTTGTTTATACAGCTCAAAATTTGTGTAGAAAGCCTGTGAGTGAGGTCTAAACTGCGTATGTTTACAATTGAGGCCCCATTACTCTGGCGAGATTTGTGTGACTCTGTTAAAATCCTGACGGTTCCAGTACATATTTGTAAGAAAACTCTCAAGTTGTGGTAAAACTCTTAAATACGTAATTAGAGTTTCCAGAAATGATTAAAAACTTGGAAGAACCCCTTGAAATTAAAGTAAATCGATTCTTCCTACATTTCCTGCCGTTTGTAATCACAGACATTACCAGTGGAAAGCCGTGAAATGACCAGCAAACTGATAATATTTACAACTCTGGGCACTTTAGGGAGCGTTTTCACTTGAATTTGCTTTCAAATATTTGGAATTCTTGTTTATACAGCTCAAAATTTGTATAGAAAGCCTGTAAGTGAGGACTGTACTGCTTATGTTTACAATTGAGGCCGCATTACTCTGGCGACTTTTGTGTGACTCTGTTAAAATCCTGACGGTTCCAGTACATATTTGTAAGAAAACTCACTAGTTGTGGTAAAACTCTTAAAATACGTAATTAGAGTTTCCAGAAATGATTAAAAACTTGGAAGAACCCCTTGAAATTAAAGTAATTCGATTCTTCCTACATTTCCTGCCGTTTGTAATCACAGACATTACCAGTGGAAAGCCGTGAAATGACCAGCAAAGTGACAATATTTACAACTCCGGGCACTTTAGGGAGCGTTTTCACTTGAATTTGCTTTCAAATATTTGGAATTCTTGTTTATACAGCTCAAAATTTGTACAGAAAGCCTGTAAGGGAGGACTGTACTGCTTATGTTTACAATTGAGGCCGCATTACTCTGGCGACTTTTGTGTGACTCAGTTAAAATCCTGACGGTTCCAGTACATATTTGTAAGAAAACTCTCTAGTTTTGGTAAAACTCTTAAAATACGTAATTAGAGTTTACAGAAATGATTAAAAACTTGGAAGAACCCCTTGAAATTAAAGTAAATAGATTCTTCCTACATTTCCTGCCGTTTGTAATCACAGACATTACCAGTGGAAAGCCGTGAAATGACCAGCAAACTGATAATATTTACAACTCCGGGCACATTAGGGAGCGTTATCAGTTGAATTTGCTTTCAAATATTAGGAATTCTTGTTTATACAGCTCAAAATTTGTGTAGAAAGCCTGTGAGTGAGGTCTAAACTGCGTATGTTTACAATTGAGGCCCCATTACTCTGGCGAGTTTTGTATGACTCTGTTAAAATCCTGACGGTTCCAGTACATATTTGTAAGAAAACTCTCTAGTTGTGGTAAAACTCTTAAATACGTAATTAGAGTTTCCAGAAATGATTAAAAACTTGGAAGAACCCCTTGAAATTAAAGTAAATCAATTCTTCCTACATTTCCTGCCGTTTGTAATCACAGACATTAGCAGTGGAAAGCCGTGAAATGACCAGCAAAGTGACAATATTTACAACTCCGGGCACTTTAGGGAGCGTTTTCACTTGAATTTGCTTTCAAATATTAGTAATTCTTGTTTACACAGCTAAAAATGTGTAGAAAGCCTGTAAGTGAGGACTGTACTGCTCATGTTTACAATTGAGGTCCCATTACTCTGGCGACTTTTTTATGACTCTTTTAAAATCCTGACGGTTCCAGTACATATTTGTAAGAAAACTCTCAAGTTGTGGTAAAACTCTTAAAGTACGTAATTAGAGTTTCCAGAAATGATTAAAAACTTGGAAGAACCCCTTGAAATTAAAGTAAATCGATTCTTCCTACATTTCCTGCCGTTTGTAATCACAGACATTACCAGTGGAAAGCCGTGAAATGACCAGCAAACTGATAATATTTACAACTCCAGGCACTTTAGGGACCGTTTTCACTTGAATTTGCTTTCAAATATTAGGAATTCTTGTTTATACAGCTCAAAATTTGTGCAGAAAGCCTGTAAGTGAGCACTGTACTGCTTATGTTTACAATTGAGACCGCATTACTCTGGCGAGTTTTGTGTGACTCTGTTAAAATTCTGACGGTTCCAGTACATATTTGTAAGAAAAGTCTCTAGTTTTGGTAAAACTCTTAAAATACGCAATTACAGTTTCCAGAAATGATTAAAAACTTGGAAGAACCCCTTCAAATTAAAGTAAATAGATTCTTCCTACATTTCCTGCCGTTTGTAATCACAGACATTACCAGTGGAAAGCCGTGAAATGACCAGCAAACTGATAATATTTACAACTCCGGGCACTTTAGGGAGCGTTTTCAGTTGAATTTGCTTTCAAATATTAGGAATTCTTGTTTATACAGCTCAAAATTTGTGTAGAAAGCCTTTGAGTGAGGTCTAAACTGCGTATGTTTACAATTGAGGCCCCATTACTCTGGCGAGTTTTGTATGACTCTGTTAAAATCCTGACGGTTCCAGTACATATTTGTAAGAAAACTCTCAAGTTGTGGTAAAACTCTTAAATACGTAATTAGAGTTTCCAGAAATGATTAAACACTTGGAAGAACCCCTTGAAATTAAAGTAAATCGATTCTTCCTACATTTCCTGCCGTTTGTAATCACAGACATTACCAGTGGAAAGCTGTGAAATGACCAGCAAACTGATAATATTTACAACTCTGGACACTTTAGGGAGCGTTTTCACTTGAATTTGCTTTCAAATATTTGGAATTCTTGTTTATACAGCTCAAAATTTGTATAGAAAGCCTGTAAGTGAGGACTGTACTGCTTATGTTTACAATTGAGGCCGCATTACTCTGGCGACTTTTGTGTGACTCTGTTAAAATCCTGACGGTTCCAGTACATATTTGTAAGAAAACTCTCAAGTTGTGGTAAAACTCTTAAAGTACGTAATTAGACTTTCCAGAAATGATTAAAAACTTGGAAGAACCCCTTGAAATTAAAGTAAATCGATTCTTTCTACATTTCCTGCCGTTTGTAATCACAGACATTACCAGTGGAAAGCCGTGAAATGACCAGCAAACTGATAATATTTACAACTCCAGGCACTTTAGGGACCGTTTTCACTTGAATTTGCTTTCAAATATTAGGAATTCTTGTTTATACAGCTCAAAATTTGTGCAGAAAGCCTGTAAGTGAGCACTGTACTGCTTATGTTTACAATTGAGACCGCATTACTCTGGCGAGTTTTGTGTGACTCTGTTAAAATTCTGACGGTTCCAGTACATATTTGTAAGAAAACTCTCAAGTTGTGGTAAAACTCTTAAATACGTAATTAGAGTTTCCAGAAATGATTAAAAACTTGGAAGAACCCCTTCAAATTAAAGTAAATAGATTCTTCCTACATTTCCTGCCCTTTGTAATCACAGACATTACCTGTGGAAACCCGTGAAATGACCAGCAAACTGATAATATTTACAACTCCGGGCACTTTAGGGAGCGTTTTCAGTTGAATTTGCTTTCAAATATTAGGAATTCTTGTTTATACAGCTCAAAATTTGTGTAGAAAGCCTGTGAGTGAGGTCTAAACTGCGTATGTTTACAATTGAGGCCCCATTACTCTGGCGAGTTTTGTGTGACTCTGTTAAAATCCTGACGGTTCCAGTACATATTTGTAAGAAAACTCTCTAGTTCTGGTAAAACTCTTAAAATACGTAATCAGAGTTTCCAGAAATGATTAAAAACTTGGAAGAACCCCTTGAAATTAAAGTAAATAGATTATTCCTACATTTTCTGCCTTTTGTAATCACAGACATTTCCAGTGGAAAGCCGTGAAATGACCAGCAAAGTGACAATATTTACAACTCCAGGCACTTTAGGGAGCGTTTTCAGTTGAATTTGCTTTCAAATATTAGGAATTCTTGTTTATACAGCTCAAAAGTTGTGTAGAAAGCCTGTGAGTGAGGTCTAAACTGCGTATGTTTACAATTGAGGCCCCATTACTCTGGCGAGTTTTGTGTGACTCTGTTAAAATCCTGACGGTTCCAGTACATATTTGTAAGAAAACTCTCTAGTTGTGGTAAAACTCTTAAAATACGTAATCAGAGTTTCCAGAAATGATTAAAAACTTGGAAGAACCCCTTGAAATTAAAGTAAATAGATTCTTCCTACATTTCCTGCCGTTTGTAATCACAGACATTACCAGTGGAAAGCTGTGAAATGACCAGCAAACTGATAATATTTACAACTCTGGGCACTTTAGGGAGTGTTTTCACTTGAATTTGCTTTCAAATATTTGGAATTCTTGTTTATACAGCTCAAAATTTGTGTAGAAAGCCTGTGAGTGAGGTCTAAACTGCGTATGTTTACAATTGAGGCCCCATTACTCTGGCGAGTTTTGTGTGACTCTGTTAAAATCCTGACGGTTCCAGTACATATTTGTAAGAAAACTCTCTAGTTGTGGTAAAACTCTTAAATACGTAATTAGAGTTTCCAGAAATGATTAAAAACTTGGAAGAACCCCTTGAAATTAAAGTAAATCGATTCTTCATACATTTCCTGCCGTTTGTAATCACAGACATTACCAGTGGAAAGCCATGAAATGACCAGCAAAGTGACAATATTTACAACTCCGGGCACTTTAGGGAGCGTTATCAGTTGAATTTGCTTTCAAATATTAGGAATTCTTGTTTATACAGCTCAAAATTTGTGTAGAAAGCCTGTGAGTGAGGTCTAAACTGCGTATGTTTACAATTGAGGCCCCATTACTCTGGCGAGTTTTGTATGACTCTGTTAAAATCCTGACGGTTCCAGTACATATTTGTAAGAAAACTCTCAAGTTGTGGTAAAACTCTTAAATACGTAATTAGAGTTTCCAGAAATGATTAAAAACTTGGAAGAACCCCTTGAAATTAAAGTAAATCGATTCTTCCTACATTTCCTGCCGTTTGTAATCACAGACATTACCAGTGGAAAGCTGTGAAATGACCAGCAAACTGATAATATTTACAACTCTGGGCACTTTAGGGAGCGTTTTCACTTGAATTTGCTTTCAAATATTTGGAATTCTTGTTTATACAGCTCAAAATTTGTATAGAAAGCCTGTAAGTGAGGACTGTACTGCTTATGTTTACAATTGAGGCCGCATTACTCTGGCGACTTTTGTGTGACTCTGTTAAAATCCTGACGGTTCCAGTACATATTTGTAAGAAAACTCTCAAGTTGTGGTAAAACTCTTAAAGTACGTAATTAGACTTTCCAGAAATGATTAAAAACTTGGAAGAACCCCTTGAAATTAAAGTAAATCGATTCTTCCTACATTTCCTGCCATTTGTAATCACAGACATTACCAGTGGAAAGCCGTGAAATGACCAGCAAACTGATAATATTTACAACTCCAGGCACTTTAGGGACCGTTTTCACTTGAATTTGCTTTCAAATATTAGGAATTCTTGTTTATACAGCTCAAAATTTGTGCAGAAAGCCTGTAAGTGAGCACTGTACTGCTTATGTTTACAATTGAGACCGCATTACTCTGGCGAGTTTTGTGTGACTCTGTTAAAATTCTGACGGTTCCAGTACATATTTGTAAGAAAAGTCTCTAGTTTTGGTAAAACTCTTAAAATACGCAATTACAGTTTCCAGAAATGATTAAAAACTTGGAAGAACCCCTTCAAATTAAAGTAAATAGATTCTTCCTACATTTCCTGCCCTTTGTAATCACAGACATTTCCTGTGGAAACCCGTGAAATGACCAGCAAACTGATAATATTTACAACTCCGGGCACTTTAGGGAGCGTTTTCAGTTGAATTTGCTTTCAAATATTAGGAATTCTTGTTTATACAGCTCAAAATTTGTGTAGAAAGCCTGTGAGTGAGGTCTAAACTGCGTATGTTTACAATTGAGGCCCCATTACTCTGGCGAGTTTTGTGTGACTCTGTTAAAATCCTGACGGTTCCAGTACATATTTGTAAGAAAACTCTCTAGTTCTGGTAAAACTCTTAAAATACGTAATCAGAGTTTCCAGAAATGATTAAAAACTTGGAAGAACCCCTTGAAATTAAAGTAAATAGATTATTCCTACATTTTCTGCCGTTTGTAATCACAGACATTTCCAGTGGAAAGCCGTGAAATGACCAGCAAAGTGACAATATTTACAACTCCAGGCACTTTAGGGAGCGTTTTCAGTTGAATTTGCTTTCAAATATTAGGAATTCTTGTTTATACAGCTCAAAAGTTGTGTAGAAAGCCTGTGAGTGAGGTCTAAACTGCGTATGTTTACAATTGAGGCCCCATTACTCTGGCGAGTTTTGTGTGACTCTGTTAAAATCCTGACGGTTCCAGTACATATTTGTAAGAAAACTCTCTAGTTGTGGTAAAACTCTTAAAATACGTAATCAGAGTTTCCAGAAATGATTAAAAACTTGGAAGAACCCCTTGAAATTAAAGTAAATAGATTCTTCCTACATTTCCTGCCGTTTGTAATCACAGACATTACCAGTGGAAAGCTGTGAAATGACCAGCAAACTGATAATATTTACAACTCTGGGCACTTTAGGGAGCGTTTTCACTTGAATTTGCTTTCAAATATTTGGAATTCTTGTTTATACAGCTCAAAATTTGTGTAGAAAGCCTGTGAGTGAGGTCTAAACTGCGTATGTTTACAATTGAGGCCCCATTACTCTGGCGAGTTTTGTGTGACTCTGTTAAAATCCTGACGGTTCCAGTACATATTTGTAAGAAAACTCTCTAGTTGTGGTAAAACTCTTAAATACGTAATTAGAGTTTCCAGAAATGATTAAAAACTTGGAAGAACCCCTTGAAATTAAAGTAAATCGATTCTTCATACATTTCCTGCCGTTTGTAATCACAGACATTACCAGTGGAAAGCCATGAAATGACCAGCAAAGTGACAATATTTACAACTCCGGGCACTTTAGGGAGCGTTATCAGTTGAATTTGCTTTCAAATATTAGGAATTCTTGTTTATACAGCTCAAAATTTGTGTAGAAAGCCTGTGAGTGAGGTCTAAACTGCGTATGTTTACAATTGAGGCCCCATTACTCTGGCGAGTTTTGTATGACTCTGTTAAAATCCTGACGGTTCCAGTACATATTTGTAAGAAAACTCTCAAGTTGTGGTAAAACTCTTAAATACGTAATTAGAGTTTCCAGAAATGATTAAAAACTTGGAAGAACCCCTTGAAATTAAAGTAAATCGATTCTTCCTACATTTCCTGCCGTTTGTAATCACAGACATTACCAGTGGAAAGCTGTGAAATGACCAGCAAACTGATAATATTTACAACTCTGGGCACTTTAGGGAGCGTTTTCACTTGAATTTGCTTTCAAATATTTGGAATTCTTGTTTATACAGCTCAAAATTTGTATAGAAAGCCTGTAAGTGAGGACTGTACTGCTTATGTTTACAATTGAGGCCGCATTACTCTGGCGACTTTTGTGTGACTCTGTTAAAATCCTGACGGTTCCAGTACATATTTGTAAGAAAACTCTCAAGTTGTGGTAAAACTCTTAAAGTACGTAATTAGACTTTCCAGAAATGATTAAAAACTTGGAAGAACCCCTTGAAATTAAAGTAAATCGATTCTTCCTACATTTCCTGCCGTTTGTAATCACAGACATTACCAGTGGAAAGCCGTGAAATGACCAGCAAACTGATAATATTTACAACTCCAGGCACTTTAGGGACCGTTTTCACTTGAATTTGCTTTCAAATATTAGGAATTCTTGTTTATACAGCTCAAAATTTGTGCAGAAAGCCTGTAAGTGAGCACTGTACTGCTTATGTTTACAATTGAGACCGCATTACTCTGGCGAGTTTTGTGTGACTCTGTTAAAATTCTGACGGTTCCAGTACATATTTGTAAGAAAAGTCTCTAGTTTTGGTAAAACTCTTAAAATACGCAATTACAGTTTCCAGAAATGATTAAAAACTTGGAAGAACCCCTTCAAATTAAAGTAAATAGATTCTTCCTACATTTCCTGCCGTTTGTAATCACAGACATTACCTGTGGAAAGCCGTGAAATGACCAGCAAACTGATAATATTTACAACTCCGGGCACTTTAGGGAGCGTTTTCAGTTGAATTTGCTTTCAAATATTAGGAATTCTTGTTTATACAGCTCAAAATTTGTGTAGAAAGCCTGTGAGTGAGGTCTAAACTGCGTATGTTTACAATTGAGGCCCCATTACTCTGGCGAGTTTTGTGTGACTCTGTTAAAATCCTGACGGTTCCAGTACATATTTGTAAGAAAACTCTCTAGTTCTGGTAAAACTCTTAAAATACGTAATCAGAGTTTCCAGAAATGATTAAAAACTTGGAAGAACCCCTTGAAATTAAAGTAAATAGATTATTCCTACATTTTCTGCCGTTTGTAATCACAGACATTTCCAGTGGAAAGCCGTGAAATGACCAGCAAAGTGACAATATTTACAACTCCAGGCACTTTAGGGAGCGTTTTCAGTTGAATTTGCTTTCAAATATTAGGAATTCTTGTTTATACAGCTCAAAAGTTGTGTAGAAAGCCTGTGAGTGAGGTCTAAACTGCGTATGTTTACAATTGAGGCCCCATTACTCTGGCGAGTTTTGTGTGACTCTGTTAAAATCCTGACGGTTCCAGTACATATTTGTAAGAAAACTCTCTAGTTGTGGTAAAACTCTTAAAATACGTAATCAGAGTTTCCAGAAATGATTAAAAACTTGGAAGAACCCCTTGAAATTAAAGTAAATAGATTCTTCCTACATTTTCTGCCGTTTGTAATCACAGACATTACCAGTGGAAAGCTGTGAAATGACCAGCAAACTGATAATATTTACAACTCTGGGCACTTTAGGGAGCGTTTTCACTTGAATTTGCTTTCAAATATTAGGAATTCTTGTTTATACAGCTCAAAATTTGTGTAGAAAGCCTGTAATGGAGGACTGTACTGCTTATGTTTACAATTGAGGCCGCATTACTCTGGTGACTTTTGTATGACTCTTTTAAAATCCTGACGGTTCCAGTACATATTTGTAAGAAAGCTCTCTAGTCGTGGTAAAACTCTTAAAATACGTAATTAGAGTTTCCAGAAATGATTAAAAACTTGGAAGAACCGCTTGAAATTAAAGTAAATTGATTCTTCCTACATTTCCTGCCGTTTGTAATCACAGACATTACCAGTGGAAAGCTGTGAAATGACCAGCAAACTGATAATATTTACAACTCTGGGCACTTTAGGGAGTGTTTTCACTTGAATTTGCTTTCAAATATTTGGAATTCTTGTTTATACAGCTCAAAATTTGTGTAGAAAGCCTGTGAGTGAGGTCTAAACTGCGTATGTTTACAATTGAGGCCCCATTACTCTGGCGAGTTTTGTGTGACTCTGTTAAAATCCTGACGGTTCCAGTACATATTTGTAAGAAAACTCTCTAGTTGTGGTAAAACTCTTAAATACGTAATTAGAGTTTCCAGAAATGATTAAAAACTTGGAAGAACCCCTTGAAATTAAAGTAAATCGATTCTTCCTACATTTCCTGCCGTTTGTAATCACAGACATTACCAGTGGAAAGCCGTGAAATGACCAGCAAAGTGACAATATTTACAACTCCGGGCACTTTAGGGAGCGTTATCAGTTGAATTTGCTTTCAAATATTAGGAATTCTTGTTTATACAGCTCAAAATTTGTGTAGAAAGCCTGTGAGTGAGGTCTAAACTGCGTATGTTTACAATTGAGGCCCCATTACTCTGGCGAGATTTGTGTGACTCTGTTAAAATCCTGACGGTTCCAGTACATATTTGTAAGAAAACTCTCTAGTTGTGGTAAAACTCTTAAATACGTAATTAGAGTTTCCAGAAATGATTAAAAACTTGGAAGAACCCCTTGAAATTAAAGTAAATAGATTCTTCCTACATTTCCTGCCGTTTGTAATCACAGACATTACCAGTGGAAAGCCGTGAAATGACCAGCAAAGTGACAATATTTACAACTCCGGGCACTTTAGGGAGCGTTTTCAGTTGAATTTGCTTTCAAATATTAGGAATTCTTGTTTATACAGCTCAAAATTTGTGTAGAAAGCCTGTGAGTGAGGTCTAAACTGCGTATGTTTACAATTGAGGCCCCATTACTCTGGCGAGTTTTGTATGACTCTGTTAAAATCCTGACGGTTCCAGTACATATTTGTAAGAAAACTCTCAAGTTGTGGTAAAACTCTTAAAATACGTAATCAGAGTTTCCAGAAATGATTAAAAACTTGGAAGAACCCCTTGAAATTAAAGTAATTCGATTCTTCCTACATTTCCTGCCGTTTGTAATCACAGACATTACCAGTGGAAAGCCGTGAAATGACCAGCAAAGTGACAATATTTACAACTCCGGGCACTTTAGGGAGCGTTTTCACTTGAATTTGCTTTCAAATATTTGGAATTCTTGTTTATACAGCTCAAAATTTGTGTAGAAAGCCTGTGAGTGAGGTCTAAACTGCGTATGTTTACAATTGAGGCCCCATTACTCTGGCGAGTTTTGTATGACTCTGTTAAAATCCTGACGGTTCCAGTACATATTTGTAAGAAAACTCTCAAGTTGTGGTAAAACTCTTAAATACGTAATTAGAGTTTCCAGAAATGATTAAAAACTTGGAAGAACCCCTTGAAATTAAAGTAAATCGATTCTTCCTACATTTCC
>NW_027669554.1:0-32637 GCF_964212035.1 Myotis nattereri | reverse complement strand
GGTGGACAAGGTTGTAGCATTTCATGGTATTGCAAAACAACAACAACAACAACAAACACGAAAACAAAAACAAAAGACGATGGGAGCAGAGAGCAGGACAGGGGAAAGATGGGCGATTCCGGAATGTACACCAGCCTTCCACTGACTCCAGAGTGAGACGTCGGGATACAGGGCATGGCACAGCTCTAAGCTGGGCTGGCAGAGTGTGACGCCAATGAGGATCTCAAAGTGTGACCACAGAAAAGGGGTGAGGCAGAGACAAGACTGCAAAAGAAGCTAAGGTCGGATCATGGACGGCCTGGACGGACACGCTAAGGATTTGGGACTCATTTCTAAAGGCCATAGGAGACCACTGGCAGTTTTCAGAAGAGACATGATCATATTGACATTTTCAAAAGATCCTTCGGGCTGCTGGTAGAGAATGCTTAGGGACCTGGCGATACTAGAGGTTGACAGGTCACAGAGAACACATGGGATCAGGAGGCCCTGAAGTCAATGTGGCTTAGTACTCTTGCTGTTAACCTTGATGGTTTCACACTAGAATCGTCGTATCAGGAATGTCAAGGTGGAAATCTATCCCACTCATGGGACTAGACAGCTTATGTCTAGAAGTTATCATAAAGTAGCAGGATATGCCGTATGTTTTCTCAGACCAAGACACTCTCAGAACAAAGTGGAGAACATACCAAAACCAAGATTGGTTAAAGTGGTAAGGAAAAGGGTGTGGACTCAGCTTCCAGACAGAACAACCCGGTCAGTGGCACAGACAGAGACGCACACACACACAGAAAGCCAGAGAGAGGCTGAGAGGAAGGAAGGGACCTCAAGAACGAGAGTACAAGACAAGTGACAGGACCTGACACCCCATCAGCTGGGCTGTCCTCTATGTTGTTCAGAAGCCAGTTACTGAGCACTCAGCGGACACACGAGGATGTTCCCACCAGGAGGCTGGACTCACTCGAAGCCACTGTGAAGGCCCCTAACGCTTGGACCCACATGAGGCACTCGTCCGAGGCTAAGTTTATAACAAGAGACCACGGTGAGGTTTTAGGCCAGTGAGTGACCATATCTGAATTTCCTGTCCTTTCAAACCCTTAAAGGTACAGACTTGAAAATGAGGCCCACATGAGCAGTGACTTCCCTGAGATCACAGGCTGGGCCCAGGGCTCTTTTGTCTAGTGTTGCATGCTGTGTCCCACTCATTCTTGTCACCTTCCACCTCTATGTTTGTGTACCAGATTCATGGGACACCAGCCCACAGCTGTTAGGGGAATTGTCCCATCTGCACCTGATGACTTCCTATGGAAATGGTGTCTAGCATCATCCTCACTGGGCAGCTTGGGAGCCTGGGGGAGGCCCTGAGAGGCACAGAGGCTTCCCCCAGGGCACAGATCACCTAAGAAAAAGGAGGTGTGAACTCGGCTTTCTCCCCCAAAACCAGGGGCCTCCTTCTTCCCAGGGAGCATGGGGGAGGGCTGTGTTGGATGCTTGTATACAGGTATGGAGATAACATGGGCCAGGAAGGTGAGAGGTCAGCAGCCCAGAGGGGCCATTGGGTGGCCCTGATTGGAGGAAGGGGCACAGGTCATGGAACCTTGAAGGGGTGACCTCACTTCCCTGGGGACAGATCCCCAACAGAAATGGGAACCGTGGTAACCAGGTACCCACATTCTAGAGACAACTGCCTTTCCAGCTCACTTGAGTGGAGAAGGTCAGGAGACCAGGATGTCTCTCTGTTGCTTCCCGTTCTTCCGATTCTCTGGCAAGAAGAAAGCCCAGGGCAAGAGATGTTTCTGTTGCTGGGGAAACAGGCGCAAGCGCCACCACCGAGACCCCTCGCCCTCTGGCAGGAGGCACACACAGGTAACCGAGGGCAGGCCCTTTAAGCTCACACTTGGGTGCCAATTAGGGGTCACACCTGGGGAGCACCACACCTCTTACCCCTCATCCCGGGTGTGTGTGTGTGTGTGTCCGGGATGGTGAGGGGAAGGAAGCGGGGAATGAGGGATGCTCATCCTGGGCTCAGGAGCAGGTTGGTAAGTGTCAGAAGTCTGGAGGGTGCTGGAGGGTGTGTCATGTTCACTGCCCAGGTCATGGCTCACAGGAAGGGAAGCTGAGTGCTGGGGTCGGAGCTCTGCTACCCACTTGTGAAATCGCAGGGGTGCTCAAGGGGTCATCAACTTCACTCCCTGCCTGGAGGTCTTTGCAGATGCCCCTCTCTGCCTGATCTGGGGAGCAGAATGGGTGGTGGGCATCTTCCCCACTGGTAATGCCCGGGCCCCTCATGCCTCCTGGCCCGGTAGCGGGCTCTGTCTTTGCAGAGCTCCAACAAGGGCAGCGTCGAGGAGCTGGCTGACAGGTTCACTTATGCCCTCAACGGGTACAAAGGACAAGTGCGTCAGGGCAGGAAAACCGTCCAGTGCCAAACTGAGGTGAGAGCTGGCCCACACCCAGGACCCTGAGGTGACTGGGGTGGGACCAGAAGTCAGACTCAAATCTGCGGCCTCAAGTTCTCACAGGCCCACTCCCAAAGTGATCTGCACCTTCAATCCTCCCGACCAGCTCCCTGGTAGGGGAGAAAAGCAGTCTTTCTTCCTGTGTTCTTGGGATCAGAGAGAAAGCATCTGTTGCTGTCTTTGCCTCATGCCCCTTTCAACTGATGAACACCCTGCCCCAAGTATCCTGTGGACCAGCCCCTGCCCGACTGTCCTTGTAGGCCTTCTGCAAGCCTTACACATCATCCCACTTGATAGTGCAGTGTATTTAAAAAAGAAAAAAAAAGGGGGGGGGAGCGGGGGGGCGGTTAGGGGTGTAGGAAGGGATTAAGGTCTTGAATACTTTTCTCTGCAACCTATCACCTCACAGAGGACGACAAACCATTGCAGTGCGGCCAGCTCAGGAGCTGTGGCCTGACCCAACTCCATATCATCCCAACAAGGACAGAGTTTTCTTCAGTCATTCAGGCTTTCACTGTGGCTACACCTTGACACAAATCAATTGTTGCTAGCTCAGCAGGGCTGCAAGGAACATCCTCCCTGTGTCCTCACAGACTAGGTCTGCCATGACACAGGACCACAGATTGGGTGGAAGGTTCCTGATGCCTCCTGGCTCAGTACCCACTCTGTCTTTGCAGAGCTCCAAGGAGGACATCATTGAGGTGCTGGCCCATGGACCCGACTACACCACCTACGGGGTCAGGGTGCAGGTGCACCAGGCTGATGACACAGACCAGTGCCTGTCTGAGGTGAGAGTTGGCCTCGAGGGTCTCTACACCCAAAACCCCAACACAACCTGGCAGTGCCCAGAACCCACACTCCAATCTGGGGACTCCCCGGGCACCCTCGCAGGACTCTCCCTAGTGTCCCACAGCCCCAAGACAAAGAAATGTGGACACCCACGCCCCCCTCCAGCTACATGGGATGGTAGAGAGACGCTCCTCACATATTTGTAGCAATATCAGAGAGAGAAATGTCGTGTGACTTCACAGTCGACCATGAGCACGTGGGCATTTCGCTGTTTGTGTTGCTTAAACTACACTTGCCACAAATCCTCTGGAGCACTCAGCTCCACTGTCCTTGCAGACCTGGTCCAGTCGGGGAGGTCGTTTGCCCAGCGATGCGGCCTTTCAGTACTGATGGACATGGGCCTAATGCAGTTCAGCTGCCATGTCAGCAGTGCTGCCCGGAACACTGATGTGTGTCGGAACGGACTGTGTTAGGTTGCTTGCTTGTGCTGCCATAACATAGGGCCGCACTGGGTGGTGTTAACAGCAGACATTCATTTTCTCACAATTCCGGAGGCTAGAAGTGAGAGGTGGTGCTGTCAGTGGGGCTGGTATCTCCTGAGGGGGTCGCTCCTCAGCTTGTAGATGGCTGTCTTCCCTCTGTGTGTCACATGGACTCCCCTCTGCACTGCCACGTGTCCTCCCCTCCTCTTCTAAGGACACTGGTCAGATTCGATGAAGACCCACACCACTGAATTCACGTCACCTGAATGACTTGCTTGAAGACTAAAACTCAAATGCAGACACATAATCAAGTTCGAGGGGTTGCAAAGTCATGGGATTAGGGGTACACAATTCAGGCCACAGTACATGTAATGTCCCCAGCTGGAGATGAACGCCCACTGCTGGGGGAAGGACGAGCACGTGTAAAATTTGAATGGCTGCAGGCAGATTCCAAGCCCAAAGGGCTGTGGCAGGGACGTTGCCAACAGCAGTTTCTGATGATGGCTGCTGCCTTGCTCTCAGCCTGGCCCAGGAAATCTCACTCATTGAAATTTTCACCTGGCCGACGTCAAGGTGTCCAACTCAAACACAGTGTTCCGTCCCTGGCAATGGCCTCATGGGGACACTGAGGCACCTGTCACTTTACACCGATCACCTGGATCAGCTCCTCCCCGAGTCCTCTGGTCAGATTCCTGCCCCGTGATCGCCTTTCTCCCATCTGCAGTCTCCAGGCATTTGCCACCTTGCGGAATCTGCCATCCCCATAATGAGGGTCTTACAATGCCCTTTAATGTAAAAGGATAAAACATAACTTTCTCTTTTGAAGTCAAAGGCTTTCACAGGCCATTTCTACCGTGTACACTGTTCCCACGCTGGGGAGGGACAAGGTCCCCACACCCTCTCCTCCCATGTCAGTACCAGGGAAGTCTCTGGCACCTGAGAGGGGATGGCATGCGGGACAGCACCCAGTTCTGACCTGCATGCCCGTGAGCAGGCATCTGATATTTCCTAAGCCTGTGTGTTCTCATCTCTGTAACGAGGACCTTTCTCTGGGACTCACAGGGCCCGGGCTCTTCATATACACTATTACTACAAGGAGGTTTGTGAATCCTCAGCTAAAGGGAAGGGGGCCGTGAGGGGGGAAAGGTGCCGAGAAGGTGGCAATTGTATGAACATGTACGGAACTTCAGTGGCACTTTGAAGGCCTAGAACCTCCTCCAGCCGGGGCACTCCTGTCCCTCCTCTTGCACACGTCCCAGTGGGGCTGGGACCTCCCGACTGAGCTCAGAACCTCCATCCTTGTGGGATTCACGGTCATGCCGCTGACATGGATATCCTTCCTTCTCCCACCCAGTGTGCAGCTGAGCGAACTGGTAACCTGCATGAGTCCTGCAGGATGCAGGCCCTCCAGGAAGGCACCTCGGAGAAGGTGGCCATGGCCATGGTACCAGCTTTCCCGGGGGGAATCGTCCCCCACGTCTCCACGCTGGCCTGCTCCAGAGCCCAACGGTTCCTGGACGAGCTTCTAACTAGGTGAGCACACACTCGTGACTCTGCCCACTGCTAGCTGTGAGGTATGAAAACGTCACCACATCTTCCCGAGTCTCAGGATGCTCCTCTGAAAGTGGGCTGCTGTGGGGGGAACCTCATAGCACTACTGTGGGGACAAGCCAGGGCAGGTCTCACCTGCTCCCTGGCTCTGCAGACAGGGAAGCTGGATGTGCGGCGCTTATTGGTGGCAACTCTTTCACTCTGTCCCACGGAAAGAACTATGACACACCCATCAGCGGCCTGTGGCATCAGAGGTTGGAAAAGCACATGCAAAGCAACCTGTTAAGCAGTGTGAGATTTCACCTAGCCGGTCCTGGAACTTGGTGTAGCCACACTGGGGATTTCTGGGGAGAGCACGGGCCCAGGCCCACTCAGATGTATGGCATGCTTCTGGTTGGAGTTTCTTTACTCGACAATGTGCACGCACTTGTGGAGACACTTAGCCTGACTCAAGGAATGAAGCAGACACAATCCCTGGGACTCAGTTCTGGGCATTGGGTCCAGCAGTCACGCTCTCCATCATTCGCAGGTCGTGTCCACCATCCATCAGGGCTGATGCAATCAGAGTGATTTTTCCATCTGGAGGCACACATGCTTACAATGACCGCGCTGACACACCGCAGGACCAAGTCATAAAGTGAGTGGTCTCCGGGTCCAGAAGGAGGGCCCCCAGAGTCAGCATCGTGGGGACTGTGGTGGGTGGGGGGTGGAGAGTGCCTGGCAGAACCCTAATCTTATACATCATCTGATTCCCAAGAAAGGCCTGGGCTCTGGAGTCTTCTATTCCAGGAGGACAGGAGTTAAAGATGACAGTGGGTGGGGTCCCGGGCCTTGTAGACCCAGAGGAGACGCTGTGCTGAGTTGTCCCTCACAGTCCCCTCCCACCCCCCACAGACCCACCCGCTCTGCCTGCCCTTCTCCATATCCATCTCCCCTGACCACGGTGGCCAGGCTCACAACAGGCCTGTGGTGAGCAGGCTGCTCACAAGTCTGTCTCAGTCCTCAGCCCAGATGCCCAGGGCCTGGAGGGTGGGGGTGGGCAGTGCACTGGACCTTCAGGAGAGCTGCCAGTGGGAAGAAGAGTCTCACACAGACTCCATGTTGAACCTGCTGGATCCCACAACTGCTACAACCAGGACAGCCACACTGGGGCCGGGGGTGGCATGGGGCTGTCCCCTGGGTGGGCAAGGGGGGGCCTGCATAGAGGCTCAGATCTAAACAAGTGTGCCATGGGAGGGCAGAGTGGAAGGAAAGACCAGGACTCAGAGTCTGCTGCCCACCTGCCTCTCCCCAGGGCCTTTGCTGCGATGGTGGGGACCTGGCTGGACCACGTCCAGGGTTTGGGGCAGCGCCTTCCTTTCGCCTGCTTCGAGGTAGAGCAGGTCTTGGTGCCCGTCAACTCCCCTGCCTCACACCTGGTGGGCCACGCCCAAAATCTATGGTTGGCGCTGCAGCACCTTGAGCCCACCGAGGCAACTCAACAAGGTGAGGCGGAATGGTCATCCGGGCAGATCATCGGGGGAGGGCAGGCTCATGGGCTGGAGTTCCCTTAAAGGCGGTGGCATCTTTCCTGTCTGCACTAAGTCACAGGAAAGCCAGGAGTGTGAGTCAATGTGTCTCTTTCTCCTGCTCCAGGTCCACGCCCAGAGCTCCAGAGCTGTCCGGAGGCAGAGGAAGGGCCCGCTCAGGGGCCAGAGCCTGGTCCAACGAGAGGCCCTGCCCTGGCCAGGCTTGGCCCGAGGCAGTACCTGAAGCCATTATGGAGCCAGCTACTGGCTGCGCTGGAAGCCTTCTCTCGTGCTATCAGAAGAGTTCTAGGCGATTATCTTAAATAATTCAGAGGAATACATCCCAACTGTACATTTATAATAGTAAATAAGGATAATTTCTAAAAGTACCTACCTATTTATGTAGACTATTTCCCATTCAGTTAAATACTCCTTTTGAATAAATAAGTTTGTTTATTAAAAACATGTGTAGATCATGTCTTCTCACGTACATATACATAGTTCCATACACACACACACACACACACACACACACACACACATGCACGTACACATATATGCTGACATGGAAGGTGCTCACTGTATAATACAGTTTTAAAATAAGTTTTGAAACATTTAATTTCCTCTGATAACTACGTATACACTGATAAAATGGGGAAATAAAATCTGGAAATATATACACCAGAATGTTCACACTGGTGAACTGTCAGCAGTGAAACTACCAGAAGTGACAGTTTCTTCTCATTTTGCTTCATGTATAGGTTCTGGTTGACACAAGGATCATACCTCCAAGATATAGACAGACAGTAGAGAGAGGAAGGGAGAGGCAGAGAGCACAGATGAGAGGCGCACCAGCCGCCTCCTGCCCACCCCCGTGACATGGAATTGACCACAAAACCCTGCCATGTGCCCTCCCTGGGAACAGATCCAGAAACTTTCAGTGCAAGGGGAGAGGCCAATCCAATGAGCCCCATCAGCTGGGGTTAGACTCAGTATATATTTTAACAATACACTTTGATTGATTTCAGGGCGGGACAAAGGGCGAGACAGAAACGTGAACCATGAGAGACAAACATGGATAGGTTGCCTCCTTCACGACCCCTATTGGTGATCCAGTCTGCAACCCAGGCCTGTGCCCTGACCCGGAATCAAACCAACTGTGCACTCCTGCCTGCTTCACAGACGGACGCTCGACCACCGTGCAACACTGGCCAGAGTCAATCATATCTTTCTAAACTTTCCCAAGTGCCAATTTGTGTCCTGAAATGGTCTCAGGAAAGGAAAAATTACTTAATGGGGGGCATTCTACTTCCCTCGCCGTTTAGCTGCATTTGCTATTTGGCCAGAAACGACCAGTAGACTAGCTCTCAACCATACTTAAAATCACTAGGGATAGCAAGAGCATTGCTTTGGTTGCAACAGGAGTAACTCAAAACAACTCCCTCCACTAAACACTTCCTGAATCATTTCCCTTCCTCCATGAGCCCAGTATTTAACTCACCAGTCAAACTCAGCTTAGGGAGAGGCAATGGTTCCACTGGAACAGGACAGTACGGAAACAAGGTACACAGCCCTGGTTCTACCCGAGGGGCCATAGTTCACTGACACCACCACTCGAACAATCTATAATTAAAATGAAAACCACCATGTCAGAAAATTCTAAGCAGAAAAGGACAAAGGAATGCCACTGGTGAGTATTTCAAAAGGAGGCACGCTGTGCAAGAGGGATCCATTCAGTGCTGTGGCCCAATCATCCAAAGCTCATCGTTCTCATGTGAGCAGTACTCTTGCTCTGAGGGGAGACACATTTCCTTTCTTTCATTTCATATTTGCTTTCAAGAAAAACCAGCTGGTCAATACACCAAGCCAGCACTCCTCAGGTATCCAACAAGCGAAACCTAAATGTCTCAGTGAATTTTAAGTTTTACTAAATTTGACTTAAAAAAAAGGTTTCATTTTAAATTGATATGTGGCTGCCCGACTGGCGTGGCTCAGTGCTTGAGCGTGGACCCCGGAACTAAGAGATCCCCGATTCATTCCCAGTCAGGGCCCGTACTGGGGTTGCGCGCTAGGAGCTATGGGACTGATGATGCTCTCTCATCATTGATGTTTCTCTCTCCCCTTCCCCAGCCTCCTCACCACCCCCACCCCCACCCCCACCCCCGGCTCTCTCTGTTCCCCTTCCCTTCCTCTCTCTGAGATCAATAAAACCATATACGTTTAACCAGTTCTATGTGGATAATATGGACCCTATGAGACAGGGTACTTCAAAACACTAGGCAACTGTTGTGAAACAGTCATCCCTGAGTCTCGGGACACCTTTCCTCCACAAGTCCACACAGAAGAAATGTACGGGGCCCTTAGTGATCACAGTAGAAACAGGAAGCTCTCCATCCGACAGGTCCCCACTGCCCTTCCCCTCACCACCTCCTCCTGGGCTGAGGCACCTCCTTCGGGAGCACTTTGACACTAAACTGCCCCATGTCCCTTGCAATTTGGCCCGTTCTGCCCAAGGGTTCACGCCAGAGTTTCATAGTTGATTTCTGAGACACTAAGTTTCTCCCTGATATAAAGCACAATAGCGAGCAGAGGATTTTTTTTCCTCTCGTTGATGCTGGGAGCCTACCCTGACATCACTGAGCAGCTGAATTCAATATTGGATCCACCTACCTGTGGACTTGTTCTTTGGTGAGAAAGACAAGTCCCTACTGTTAGCTTCATCACTATTCTGCTGCTTATAATTCTCAGCTGCCACACTGAATGAGATCCTTAAAACTCCTGAGGGTGGACAAGGTTGTAGCATTTCATGGTACTGCAAAACAACAACAACAACAAACACGAAAACAAAAACAAAAGACGATGGGAGCAGAGAGCAGGACAGGGGAAAGATGGGCGATTCCGGAATGTACACCAGCCTTCCACTGACTCCAGAGTGAGACGTCGGGATACAGGGCATGGCACAGCTCTAAGCTGGGCTGGCAGAGTGTGACGCCAATGAGGATCTCAAAGTGTGACCACAGAAAAGGGGTGAGGCAGAGACAAGACTGCAAAAGAAGCTAAGGTCGGATCATGGACGGCCTGGACGGACACGCTAAGGATTTGGGACTCATTTCTAAAGGCCATAGGAGACCACTGGCAGTTTTCAGAAGAGACATGATCATATTGACATTTTCAAAAGATCCTTCGGGCTGCTGGTAGAGAATGCTTAGGGACCTGGCGATACTAGAGGTTGACAGGTCACAGAGAACACATGGGATCAGGAGGCCCTGAAGTCAATGTGGCTTAGTACTCTTGCTGTTAACCTTGATGGTTTCACACTAGAATCGTCGTATCAGGAATGTCAAGGTGGAAATCTATCCCACTCATGGGACTAGACAGCTTATGTCTAGAAGTTATCATAAAGTAGCAGGATATGCCGTATGTTTTCTCAGACCAAGACACTCTCCGAACAAAGTGGAGAACATACCAAAACCAAGATTGGTTAAAGTGGTAAGGAAAAGGGTGTGGACTCAGCTTGCAGACAGAACAACCGGTCAGTGGCACAGACAGAGACGCACACACACACAGAAAGCCAGAGAGAGGCTGAGAGGAAGGAAGGGACCTCAAGAACGAGAGTACAAGACAAGTGACAGGACCTGACACCCCATCAGCTGGGCTGTCCTCTATGTTGTTCAGAAGCCAGTTACTGAGCACTCAGCGGACACACAAGGATGTTCCCACCAGGAGGCTGGACTCACTCGAAGCCACTGTGAAGGCCCCTAACGCTTGGACCCACATGAGGCACTCGTCCGAGGCTAAGTTTATAACAAGAGACCACGGTGAGGTTTTAGGCCAGTGAGTGACCATATCTGAATTTCCTGTCCTTTCAAACCCTTAAAGGTACAGACTTGAAAATGAGGCCCACATGAGCAGTGACTTCCCTGAGATCACAGGCTGGGCCCAGGGCTCTTTTGTCTAGTGTTGCATGCTGTGTCCCACTCATTCTTGTCACCTTCCACCTCTATGTTTGTGTACCAGATTCATGGGACACCAGCCCACAGCTGTTAGGGGAATTGTCCCATCTGCACCTGATGACTTCCTATGGAAATGGTGTCTAGCATCATCCTCACTGGGCAGCTTGGGAGCCTGGGGGAGGCCCTGAGAGGCACAGAGGCTTCCCCCAGGGCACAGATCACCTAAGAAAAAGGAGGTGTGAACTCGGCTTTCTCCCCCAAAACCAGGGGCCTCCTTCTTCCCAGGGAGCATGGGGGAGGGCTGTGTTGGATGCTTGTATACAGGTATGGAGATAACATGGGCCAGGAAGGTGAGAGGTCAGCAGCCCAGAGGGGCCATTGGGTGGCCCTGATTGGAGGAAGGGGCACAGGTCATGGAACCTTGAAGGGGTGACCTCACTTCCCTGGGGACAGATCCCCAACAGAAATGGGAACCGTGGTAACCAGGTACCCACATTCTAGAGACAACTGCCTTTCCAGCTCACTTGAGTGGAGAAGGTCAGGAGACCAGGATGTCTCTCTGTTGCTTCCCGTTCTTCCGATTCTCTGGCAAGAAGAAAGCCCAGGGCAAGAGATGTTTCTGTTGCTGGGGAAACAGGCGCAAGCGCCACCACCGAGACCCCTCGCCCTCTGGCAGGAGGCACACACAGGTAACCGAGGGCAGGCCCTTTAAGCTCACACTTGGGTGCCAATTAGGGGTCACACCTGGGGAGCACCACACCTCTTACCCCTCATCCCGGGTGTGTGTGTGTGTGTGTCCGGGATGGTGAGGGGAAGGAAGCGGGGAATGAGGGATGCTCATCCTGGGCTCAGGAGCAGGTTGGTAAGTGTCAGAAGTCTGGAGGGTGTTGGAGGGTGTGTCATGTTCACTGCCCAGGTCATGGCTCACAGGAAGGGAAGCTGAGTGCTGGGGTCGGAGCTCTGCTACCCACTTGTGAAATCGCAGGGGTGCTCAAGGGGTCATCAACTTCACTCCCTGCCTGGAGGTCTTTGCAGATGCCCCTCTCTGCCTGATCTGGGGAGCAGAATGGGTGGTGGGCATCTTCCCCACTGGTAATGCCCGGGCCCCTCATGCCTCCTGGCCCGGTAGCGGGCTCTGTCTTTGCAGAGCTCCAACAAGGGCAGCGTCGAGGAGCTGGCTGACAGGTTCACTTATGCCCTCAACGGGTACAAAGGACAAGTGCGTCAGGGCAGGAAAACCGTCCAGTGCCAAACTGAGGTGAGAGCTGGCCCACACCCAGGACCCTGAGGTGACTGGGGTGGGACCAGAAGTCAGACTCAAATCTGCGGCCTCAAGTTCTCACAGGCCCACTCCCAAAGTGATCTGCACCTTCAATCCTCCCGACCAGCTCCCTGGTAGGGGAAAAAAGCAGTCTTTCTTCCTGTGTTCTTGGGATCAGAGAGAAAGCATCTGTTGCTGTCTTTGCCTCATGCCCCTTTCAACTGATGAACACCCTGCCCCAAGTATCCTGTGGACCAGCCCCTGCCCGACTGTCCTTGTAGGCCTTCTGCAAGCCTTACACATCATCCCACTTGATAGTGCAGTGTATTTAAAAAAGAAAAAAAAAGGGGGGGGGAGCGGGGGGGCGGTTAGGGGTGTAGGAAGGGATTAAGGTCTTGAATACTTTTCTCTGCAACCTATCACCTCACAGAGGACGACAAACCATTGCAGTGCGGCCAGCTCAGGAGCTGTGGCCTGACCCAACTCCATATCATCCCAACAAGGACAGAGTTTTCTTCAGTCATTCAGGCTTTCACTGTGGCTACACCTTGACACAAATCAATTGTTGCTAGCTCAGCAGGGCTGCCAGGAACATCCTCCCTGTGTCCTCACAGACTAGGTCTGCCATGACACAGGACCACAGATTGGGTGGAAGGTTCCTGATGCCTCCTGGCTCAGTACCCACTCTGTCTTTGCAGAGCTCCAAGGAGGACATCATTGAGGTGCTGGCCCATGGACCCGACTACACCACCTACGGGGTCAGGGTGCAGGTGCACCAGGCTGATGACACAGACCAGTGCCTGTCTGAGGTGAGAGTTGGCCTCGAGGGTCTCTACACCCAAAACCCCAACACAACCTGGCAGTGCCCAGAACCCACACTCCAATCTGGGGACTCCCCGGGCACCCTCGCAGGACTCTCCCTAGTGTCCCACAGCCCCAAGACAAAGGAATGCGGACACCCACGCCCCCTTCCAGCTACATGGGATGGTAGAGAGACGCTCCTCACATATTTATAGCAATATCAGAGAGAGAAATGTCGTGTGACTTCACAGTCGACCATGAGCACGTGGGCATTTCGCTGTTTGTGTTGCTTAAACTACACTTGCCACAAATCCTCTGGAGCACTCAGCTCCACTGTCCTTGCAGACCTGGTCCAGTCGGGGAGGTCGTTTGCCCAGCGATGCGGCCTTTCAGTGCTGATGGACATGGGCCTAATGCAGTTCAGCTGCCATGTCAGCAGTGCTGCCCGGAACACTGATGTGTGTCGGAACGGACTGTGTTAGGTTGCTTGCTTGTGCTGCCATAACATAGGGCCGCACTGGGTGGTGTTAACAGCAGACATTCATTTTCTCACAATTCCGGAGGCTAGAAGTGAGAGGTGGTGCTGTCAGTGGGGCTGGTATCTCCTGAGGGGGTCGCTCCTCAGCTTGTAGATGGCTGTCTTCCCTCTGTGTGTCACATGGACTCCCCTCTGCACTGCCACGTGTCCTCCCCTCCTCTTCTAAGGACACTGGTCAGATTCGATGAAGACCCACACCACTGAGTTCACGTCACCTGAATGACTTGCTTGAAGACTAAAACTCAAATGCAGACACATAATCAAGTTCGAGGGGTTGCAAAGTCATGGGATTAGGGGTACACAATTCAGGCCACAGTACATGTAATGTCCCCAGCTGGAGATGAACGCCCACTGCTGGGGGAAGGACGAGCACGTGTAAAATTTGAATGGCTGCAGGCAGATTCCAAGCCCAAAGGGCTGTGGCAGGGACGTTGCCAACAGCAGTTTCTGATGATGGCTGCTGCCTTGCTCTCAGCCTGGCCCAGGAAATCTCACTCATTGAAATTTTCACCTGGCCGACGTCAAGGTGTCCAACTCAAACACAGTGTTCCGTCCCTGGCAATGGCCTCATGGGGACACTGAGGCACCTGTCACTTTACACCGATCACCTGGATCAGCTCCTCCCCGAGTCCTCTGGTCAGATTCCTGCCCCGTGATCGCCTTTCTCCCATCTGCATTCTCCAGGCATTTGCCACCTTGCGGAATCTGCCATCCCCATAATGAGGGTCTTACAATGCCCTTTAATGTAAAAGGATAAAACATAACTTTCTCTTTTGAAGTCAAAGGCTTTCACAGGCCATTTCTACCGTGTACACTGTTCCCACGCTGGGGAGGGACAAGGTCCCCACACCCTCTCCTCCCATGTCAGTACCAGGGAAGTCTCTGGCACCTGAGAGGGGACGTCATGCGGGACAGCACCCAGTTCTGACCTGCATGCCCGTGAGCAGGCATCTGATATTTCCTAAGCCTGTGTGTTCTCACCTCTGTAACGAGGACCTTTCTCTGGGACTCACAGGGCCCGGGCTCTTCATATACACTATCACTACAAGGAGGTTTGTGGATCCTCAGCTAAAGGGAAGGGGGCCGTGAGCGGGAAAGGTGCCGAGAAGGTGGCAATTGTATGAACATGTACGGAACTTCAGTGGCACTTTGAAGGCCTAGAACCTCCTCCAGCCGGGGCACTCCTGTCCCTCCTCTTGCACACGTCCCAGTGGGGCTGGGACCTCCCGACTGAGCTCAGAACCTCCATCCTTGTGGGATTCACGGTCATGCCGCTGACATGGATATCCTTCCTTCTCCCACCCAGTGTGCAGCTGAGCGAACTGGTAACCTGCATGAGTCCTGCAGGATGCAGGCCCTCCAGGAAGGCACCTCGGAGAAGGTGGCCATGGCCATGGTACCAGCTTTCCCGGGGGGAATCGTCCCCCACGTCTCCACGCTGGCCTGCTCCAGAGCCCAACGGTTCCTGGACGAGCTTCTAACTAGGTGAGCACACACTCGTGACTCTGCCCACTGCTAGCTGTGAGGTATGAAAACGTCACCACATCTTCCCGAGTCTCAGGATGCTCCTCTGAAAGTGGGCTGCTGTGGGGGGAACCTCATAGCACTACTGTGGGGACAAGCCAGGGCAGGTCTCACCTGCTCCCTGGCTCTGCAGACAGGGAAGCTGGATGTGCGGCGCTTATTGGTGGCAACTCTTTCACTCTGTCCCACGGAAAGAACTATGACACACCCATCAGCGGCCTGTGGCATCAGAGGTTGGAAAAGCACATGCAAAGCAACCTGTTAAGCAGTGTGAGATTTCACCTAGCCGGTCCTGGAACTTGGTGTAGCCACACTGGGGATTTCTGGGGAGAGCACGGGCCCAGGCCCACTCAGATGTATGGCATGCTTCTGGTTGGAGTTTCTTTACTCGACAATGTGCACGCACTTGTGGAGACACTTAGCCTGACTCAAGGAATGAAGCAGACACAATCCCTGGGACTCAGTTCTGGGCATTGGGTCCAGCAGTCACGCTCTCCATCATTCGCAGGTCGTGTCCACCATCCATCAGGGCTGATGCAATCAGAGTGATTTTTCCATCTGGAGGCACACATGCTTACAATGACCGCGCTGACACACCGCAGGACCAAGTCATAAAGTGAGTGGTCTCCGGGTCCAGAAGGAGGGCCCCCAGAGTCAGCATCGTGGGGACTGTGGTGGGTGGGGGGTGGAGAGTGCCTGGCAGAACCCTAATCTTATACATCATCTGATTCCCAAGAAAGGCCTGGGCTCTGGAGTCTTCTATTCCAGGAGGACAGGAGTTAAAGATGACAGTGGGTGGGGTCCCGGGCCTTGTAGACCCAGAGGAGACGCTGTGCTGAGTTGTCCCTCACAGTCCCCTCCCACCCCCCACAGACCCACCCGCTCTGCCTGCCCTTCTCCATATCCATCTCCCCTGACCACGGTGGCCAGGCTCACAACAGGCCTGTGGTGAGCAGGCTGCTCACAAGTCTGTCTCAGTCCTCAGCCCAGATGCCCAGGGCCTGGAGGGTGGGGGTGGGCAGTGCACTGGACCTTCAGGAGAGCTGCCAGTGGGAAGAAGAGTCTCACACAGACTCCATGTTGAACCTGCTGGATCCCACAACTGCTACAACCAGGACAGCCACACTGGGGCCGGGGGTGGCATGGGGCTGTCCCCTGGGTGGGCAAGGGGGGGCCTGCATAGAGGCTCAGATCTAAACAAGTGTGCCATGGGAGGGCAGAGTGGAAGGAAAGACCAGGACTCAGAGTCTGCTGCCCACCTGCCTCTCCCCAGGGCCTTTGCTGCGATGGTGGGGACCTGGCTGGACCACGTCCAGGGTTTGGGGCAGCGCCTTCCTTTCGCCTGCTTCGAGGTAGAGCAGGTCTTGGTGCCCGTCAACTCCCCTGCCTCACACCTGGTGGGCCACGCCCAAAATCTATGGTTGGCGCTGCAGCACCTTGAGCCCACCGAGGCAACTCAACAAGGTGAGGCGGAATGGTCATCCGGGCAGATCATCGGGGGAGGGCAGGCTCATGGGCTGGAGTTCCCTTAAAGGCGGTGGCATCTTTCCTGTCTGCACTAAGTCACAGGAAAGCCAGGAGTGTGAGTCAATGTGTCTCTTTCTCCTGCTCCAGGTCCACGCCCAGAGCTCCAGAGCTGTCCGGAGGCAGAGGAAGGGCCCGCTCAGGGGCCAGAGCCTGGTCCAACGAGAGGCCCTGCCCTGGCCAGGCTTGGCCCGAGGCAGTACCTGAAGCCATTATGGAGCCAGCTACTGGCTGCGCTGGAAGCCTTCTCTCGTGCTATCAGAAGAGTTCTAGGCGATTATCTTAAATAATTCAGAGGAATACATCCCAACTGTACATTTATAATAGTAAATAAGGATAATTTCTAAAAGTACCTACCTATTTATGTAGACTATTTCCCATTCAGTTAAATACTCCTTTTGAATAAATAAGTTTGTTTATTAAAAACATGTGTAGATCATGTCTTCTCACGTACATATACATAGTTCCATACACACACACACACACACACACACACACACACACACACATGCACGTACACATATATGCTGACATGGAAGGTGCTCACTGTATAATACAGTTTTAAAATAAGTTTTGAAACATTTAATTTCCTCTGATAACTACGTATACACTGATAAAATGGGGAAATAAAATCTGGAAATATATACACCAGAATGTTCACACTGGTGAACTGTCAGCAGTGAAACTACCAGAAGTGACAGTTTCTTCTCATTTTGCTTCATGTATAGGTTCTGGTTGACACAAGGATCATACCTCCAAGATATAGACAGACAGTAGAGAGAGGAAGGGAGAGGCAGAGAGCACAGATGAGAGGCGCACCAGCCGCCTCCTGCCCACCCCCGTGACATGGAATTGACCACAAAACCCTGCCATGTGCCCTCCCTGGGAACAGATCCAGAAACTTTCAGTGCAAGGGGAGAGGCCAATCCAATGAGCCCCATCAGCTGGGGTTAGACTCAGTATATATTTTAACAATACACTTTGATTGATTTCAGGGCGGGACAAAGGGCGAGACAGAAACGTGAACCATGAGAGACAAACATGGATAGGTTGCCTCCTTCACGACCCCTATTGGTGATCCAGTCTGCAACCCAGGCCTGTGCCCTGACCCGGAATCAAACCAACTGTGCACTCCTGCCTGCTTCACAGACGGACGCTCGACCACCGTGCAACACTGGCCAGAGTCAATCATATCTTTCTAAACTTTCCCAAGTGCCAATTTGTGTCCTGAAATGGTCTCAGGAAAGGAAAAATTACTTAATGGGGGGCATTCTACTTCCCTCGCCGTTTAGCTGCATTTGCTATTTGGCCAGAAACGACCAGTAGACTAGCTCTCAACCATACTTAAAATCACTAGGGATAGCAAGAGCATTGCTTTGGTTGCAACAGGAGTAACTCAAAACAACTCCCTCCACTAAACACTTCCTGAATCATTTCCCTTCCTCCATGAGCCCAGTATTTAACTCACCAGTCAAACTCAGCTTAGGGAGAGGCAATGGTTCCACTGGAACAGGACAGTACGGAAACAAGGTACACAGCCCTGGTTCTACCCGAGGGGCCATAGTTCACTGACACCACCACTCGAACAATCTATAATTAAAATGAAAACCACCATGTCAGAAAATTCTAAGCAGAAAAGGACAAAGGAATGCCACTGGTGAGTATTTCAAAAGGAGGCACGCTGTGCAAGAGGGATCCATTCAGTGCTGTGGCCCAATCATCCAAAGCTCATCGTTCTCATGTGAGCAGTACTCTTGCTCTGAGGGGAGACACATTTCCTTTCTTTCATTTCATATTTGCTTTCAAGGAAAACCAGCTGGTCAATACACCAAGCCAGCACTCCTCAGGTATCCAACAAGCGAAACCTAAATGTCTCAGTGAATTTTAAGTTTTACTAAATTTGACTTAAAAAAAGGTTTCATTTTAAATTGATATGTGGCTGCCCGACTGGCGTGGCTCAGTGCTTGAGCGTGGACCCCGGAACTAAGAGATCCCCGATTCATTCCCAGTCAGGGCCCGTACAGGGGTTGCGCGCTAGGAGCTATGGGACTGATGATGCTCTCTCATCATTGATGTTTCTCTCTCCCCTTCCCCAGCCTCCTCACCACCCCCACCCCCGGCTCTCTCTGTTCCCCTTCCCTTCCTCTCTCTGAGATCAATAAAAACATATATGTTTAACCAGTTCTATGTGGATAATATGGACCCTATGAGACAGGGTACTTTAAAACACCAGGCAACTGTTGTGAAACAGTCATCCCTGAGTCTCGGGACACCTGTCCTCCACAAGTCCACACAGAAGAAATGTACGGGGCCCTTAGTGATCACAGTAGAAACAGGAAGCTCTCCATCCGACAGGTCCCCACTGCCCTTCCCCTCACCACCTCCTCCTGGGCTGAGGCACCTCCTTCGGGAGCACTTTGACACTAAACTGCCCCATGTCCCTTGCAATTTGGCCCGTTCTGCCCAAGGGTTCACGCCAGAGTTTCATAGTTGATTTCTGAGACACTAAGTTTCTCCCTGATATAAAGCACAATAGCGAGCAGAGGATTTTTTTCCTCTCGTTGATGCTGGGAGCCTACCCTGACATCACTGAGCAGCTGAATTCAATATTGGATCCACCTACCTGTGGACTTGTTCTTTGGTGAGAAAGACAAGTCCCTACTGTTAGCTTCATCACTATTCTGCTGCTTATAATTCTCAGCTGCCACACTGAATGAGATCCTTAAAACTCCTGAGGGTGGACAAGGTTGTAGCATTTCATGGTATTGCAAAACAACAACAACAACAACAAACACGAAAACAAAAACAAAAGACGATGGGAGCAGAGAGCAGGACAGGGGAAAGATGGGCGATTCCGGAATGTACACCAGCCTTCCACTGACTCCAGAGTGAGACGTCGGGATACAGGGCATGGCACAGCTCTAAGCTGGGCTGGCAGAGTGTGACGCCAATGAGGATCTCAAAGTGTGACCACAGAAAAGGGGTGAGGCAGAGACAAGACTGCAAAAGAAGCTAAGGTCGGATCATGGACGGCCTGGACGGACACGCTAAGGATTTGGGACTCATTTCTAAAGGCCATAGGAGACCACTGGCAGTTTTCAGAAGAGACATGATCATATTGACATTTTCAAAAGATCCTTCGGGCTGCTGGTAGAGAATGCTTAGGGACCTGGCGATACTAGAGGTTGACAGGTCACAGAGAACACATGGGATCAGGAGGCCCTGAAGTCAATGTGGCTTAGTACTCTTGCTGTTAACCTTGATGGTTTCACACTAGAATCGTCGTATCAGGAATGTCAAGGTGGAAATCTATCCCACTCATGGGACTAGACAGCTTATGTCTAGAAGTTATCATAAAGTAGCAGGATATGCCGTATGTTTTCTCAGACCAAGACACTCTCAGAACAAAGTGGAGAACATACCAAAACCAAGATTGGTTAAAGTGGTAAGGAAAAGGGTGTGGACTCAGCTTCCAGACAGAACAACCCGGTCAGTGGCACAGACAGAGACGCACACACACACAGAAAGCCAGAGAGAGGCTGAGAGGAAGGAAGGGACCTCAAGAACGAGAGTACAAGACAAGTGACAGGACCTGACACCCCATCAGCTGGGCTGTCCTCTATGTTGTTCAGAAGCCAGTTACTGAGCACTCAGCGGACACACGAGGATGTTCCCACCAGGAGGCTGGACTCACTCGAAGCCACTGTGAAGGCCCCTAACGCTTGGACCCACATGAGGCACTCGTCCGAGGCTAAGTTTATAACAAGAGACCACGGTGAGGTTTTAGGCCAGTGAGTGACCATATCTGAATTTCCTGTCCTTTCAAACCCTTAAAGGTACAGACTTGAAAATGAGGCCCACATGAGCAGTGACTTCCCTGAGATCACAGGCTGGGCCCAGGGCTCTTTTGTCTAGTGTTGCATGCTGTGTCCCACTCATTCTTGTCACCTTCCACCTCTATGTTTGTGTACCAGATTCATGGGACACCAGCCCACAGCTGTTAGGGGAATTGTCCCATCTGCACCTGATGACTTCCTATGGAAATGGTGTCTAGCATCATCCTCACTGGGCAGCTTGGGAGCCTGGGGGAGGCCCTGAGAGGCACAGAGGCTTCCCCCAGGGCACAGATCACCTAAGAAAAAGGAGGTGTGAACTCGGCTTTCTCCCCCAAAACCAGGGGCCTCCTTCTTCCCAGGGAGCATGGGGGAGGGCTGTGTTGGATGCTTGTATACAGGTATGGAGATAACATGGGCCAGGAAGGTGAGAGGTCAGCAGCCCAGAGGGGCCATTGGGTGGCCCTGATTGGAGGAAGGGGCACAGGTCATGGAACCTTGAAGGGGTGACCTCACTTCCCTGGGGACAGATCCCCAACAGAAATGGGAACCGTGGTAACCAGGTACCCACATTCTAGAGACAACTGCCTTTCCAGCTCACTTGAGTGGAGAAGGTCAGGAGACCAGGATGTCTCTCTGTTGCTTCCCGTTCTTCCGATTCTCTGGCAAGAAGAAAGCCCAGGGCAAGAGATGTTTCTGTTGCTGGGGAAACAGGCGCAAGCGCCACCACCGAGACCCCTCGCCCTCTGGCAGGAGGCACACACAGGTAACCGAGGGCAGGCCCTTTAAGCTCACACTTGGGTGCCAATTAGGGGTCACACCTGGGGAGCACCACACCTCTTACCCCTCATCCCGGGTGTGTGTGTGTGTGTGTCCGGGATGGTGAGGGGAAGGAAGCGGGGAATGAGGGATGCTCATCCTGGGCTCAGGAGCAGGTTGGTAAGTGTCAGAAGTCTGGAGGGTGTTGGAGGGTGTGTCATGTTCACTGCCCAGGTCATGGCTCACAGGAAGGGAAGCTGAGTGCTGGGGTCGGAGCTCTGCTACCCACTTGTGAAATCGCAGGGGTGCTCAAGGGGTCATCAACTTCACTCCCTGCCTGGAGGTCTTTGCAGATGCCCCTCTCTGCCTGATCTGGGGAGCAGAATGGGTGGTGGGCATCTTCCCCACTGGTAATGCCCGGGCCCCTCATGCCTCCTGGCCCGGTAGCGGGCTCTGTCTTTGCAGAGCTCCAACAAGGGCAGCGTCGAGGAGCTGGCTGACAGGTTCACTTATGCCCTCAACGGGTACAAAGGACAAGTGCGTCAGGGCAGGAAAACCGTCCAGTGCCAAACTGAGGTGAGAGCTGGCCCACACCCAGGACCCTGAGGTGACTGGGGTGGGACCAGAAGTCAGACTCAAATCTGCGGCCTCAAGTTCTCACAGGCCCACTCCCAAAGTGATCTGCACCTTCAATCCTCCCGACCAGCTCCCTGGTAGGGGAGAAAAGCAGTCTTTCTTCCTGTGTTCTTGGGATCAGAGAGAAAGCATCTGTTGCTGTCTTTGCCTCATGCCCCTTTCAACTGATGAACACCCTGCCCCAAGTATCCTGTGGACCAGCCCCTGCCCGACTGTCCTTGTAGGCCTTCTGCAAGCCTTACACATCATCCCACTTGATAGTGCAGTGTATTTAAAAAAGAAAAAAAAAGGGGGGGGGAGCGGGGGGGCGGTTAGGGGTGTAGGAAGGGATTAAGGTCTTGAATACTTTTCTCTGCAACCTATCACCTCACAGAGGACGACAAACCATTGCAGTGCGGCCAGCTCAGGAGCTGTGGCCTGACCCAACTCCATATCATCCCAACAAGGACAGAGTTTTCTTCAGTCATTCAGGCTTTCACTGTGGCTACACCTTGACACAAATCAATTGTTGCTAGCTCAGCAGGGCTGCAAGGAACATCCTCCCTGTGTCCTCACAGACTAGGTCTGCCATGACACAGGACCACAGATTGGGTGGAAGGTTCCTGATGCCTCCTGGCTCAGTACCCACTCTGTCTTTGCAGAGCTCCAAGGAGGACATCATTGAGGTGCTGGCCCATGGACCCGACTACACCACCTACGGGGTCAGGGTGCAGGTGCACCAGGCTGATGACACAGACCAGTGCCTGTCTGAGGTGAGAGTTGGCCTCGAGGGTCTCTACACCCAAAACCCCAACACAACCTGGCAGTGCCCAGAACCCACACTCCAATCTGGGGACTCCCCGGGCACCCTCGCAGGACTCTCCCTAGTGTCCCACAGCCCCAAGACAAAGAAATGTGGACACCCACGCCCCCCTCCAGCTACATGGGATGGTAGAGAGACGCTCCTCACATATTTGTAGCAATATCAGAGAGAGAAATGTCGTGTGACTTCACAGTCGACCATGAGCACGTGGGCATTTCGCTGTTTGTGTTGCTTAAACTACACTTGCCACAAATCCTCTGGAGCACTCAGCTCCACTGTCCTTGCAGACCTGGTCCAGTCGGGGAGGTCGTTTGCCCAGCGATGCGGCCTTTCAGTACTGATGGACATGGGCCTAATGCAGTTCAGCTGCCATGTCAGCAGTGCTGCCCGGAACACTGATGTGTGTCGGAACGGACTGTGTTAGGTTGCTTGCTTGTGCTGCCATAACATAGGGCCGCACTGGGTGGTGTTAACAGCAGACATTCATTTTCTCACAATTCCGGAGGCTAGAAGTGAGAGGTGGTGCTGTCAGTGGGGCTGGTATCTCCTGAGGGGGTCGCTCCTCAGCTTGTAGATGGCTGTCTTCCCTCTGTGTGTCACATGGACTCCCCTCTGCACTGCCACGTGTCCTCCCCTCCTCTTCTAAGGACACTGGTCAGATTCGATGAAGACCCACACCACTGAATTCACGTCACCTGAATGACTTGCTTGAAGACTAAAACTCAAATGCAGACACATAATCAAGTTCGAGGGGTTGCAAAGTCATGGGATTAGGGGTACACAATTCAGGCCACAGTACATGTAATGTCCCCAGCTGGAGATGAACGCCCACTGCTGGGGGAAGGACGAGCACGTGTAAAATTTGAATGGCTGCAGGCAGATTCCAAGCCCAAAGGGCTGTGGCAGGGACGTTGCCAACAGCAGTTTCTGATGATGGCTGCTGCCTTGCTCTCAGCCTGGCCCAGGAAATCTCACTCATTGAAATTTTCACCTGGCCGACGTCAAGGTGTCCAACTCAAACACAGTGTTCCGTCCCTGGCAATGGCCTCATGGGGACACTGAGGCACCTGTCACTTTACACCGATCACCTGGATCAGCTCCTCCCCGAGTCCTCTGGTCAGATTCCTGCCCCGTGATCGCCTTTCTCCCATCTGCAGTCTCCAGGCATTTGCCACCTTGCGGAATCTGCCATCCCCATAATGAGGGTCTTACAATGCCCTTTAATGTAAAAGGATAAAACATAACTTTCTCTTTTGAAGTCAAAGGCTTTCACAGGCCATTTCTACCGTGTACACTGTTCCCACGCTGGGGAGGGACAAGGTCCCCACACCCTCTCCTCCCATGTCAGTACCAGGGAAGTCTCTGGCACCTGAGAGGGGATGGCATGCGGGACAGCACCCAGTTCTGACCTGCATGCCCGTGAGCAGGCATCTGATATTTCCTAAGCCTGTGTGTTCTCATCTCTGTAACGAGGACCTTTCTCTGGGACTCACAGGGCCCGGGCTCTTCATATACACTATTACTACAAGGAGGTTTGTGAATCCTCAGCTAAAGGGAAGGGGGCCGTGAGGGGGGAAAGGTGCCGAGAAGGTGGCAATTGTATGAACATGTACGGAACTTCAGTGGCACTTTGAAGGCCTAGAACCTCCTCCAGCCGGGGCACTCCTGTCCCTCCTCTTGCACACGTCCCAGTGGGGCTGGGACCTCCCGACTGAGCTCAGAACCTCCATCCTTGTGGGATTCACGGTCATGCCGCTGACATGGATATCCTTCCTTCTCCCACCCAGTGTGCAGCTGAGCGAACTGGTAACCTGCATGAGTCCTGCAGGATGCAGGCCCTCCAGGAAGGCACCTCGGAGAAGGTGGCCATGGCCATGGTACCAGCTTTCCCGGGGGGAATCGTCCCCCACGTCTCCACGCTGGCCTGCTCCAGAGCCCAACGGTTCCTGGACGAGCTTCTAACTAGGTGAGCACACACTCGTGACTCTGCCCACTGCTAGCTGTGAGGTATGAAAACGTCACCACATCTTCCCGAGTCTCAGGATGCTCCTCTGAAAGTGGGCTGCTGTGGGGGGAACCTCATAGCACTACTGTGGGGACAAGCCAGGGCAGGTCTCACCTGCTCCCTGGCTCTGCAGACAGGGAAGCTGGATGTGCGGCGCTTATTGGTGGCAACTCTTTCACTCTGTCCCACGGAAAGAACTATGACACACCCATCAGCGGCCTGTGGCATCAGAGGTTGGAAAAGCACATGCAAAGCAACCTGTTAAGCAGTGTGAGATTTCACCTAGCCGGTCCTGGAACTTGGTGTAGCCACACTGGGGATTTCTGGGGAGAGCACGGGCCCAGGCCCACTCAGATGTATGGCATGCTTCTGGTTGGAGTTTCTTTACTCGACAATGTGCACGCACTTGTGGAGACACTTAGCCTGACTCAAGGAATGAAGCAGACACAATCCCTGGGACTCAGTTCTGGGCATTGGGTCCAGCAGTCACGCTCTCCATCATTCGCAGGTCGTGTCCACCATCCATCAGGGCTGATGCAATCAGAGTGATTTTTCCATCTGGAGGCACACATGCTTACAATGACCGCGCTGACACACCGCAGGACCAAGTCATAAAGTGAGTGGTCTCCGGGTCCAGAAGGAGGGCCCCCAGAGTCAGCATCGTGGGGACTGTGGTGGGTGGGGGGTGGAGAGTGCCTGGCAGAACCCTAATCTTATACATCATCTGATTCCCAAGAAAGGCCTGGGCTCTGGAGTCTTCTATTCCAGGAGGACAGGAGTTAAAGATGACAGTGGGTGGGGTCCCGGGCCTTGTAGACCCAGAGGAGACGCTGTGCTGAGTTGTCCCTCACAGTCCCCTCCCACCCCCCACAGACCCACCCGCTCTGCCTGCCCTTCTCCATATCCATCTCCCCTGACCACGGTGGCCAGGCTCACAACAGGCCTGTGGTGAGCAGGCTGCTCACAAGTCTGTCTCAGTCCTCAGCCCAGATGCCCAGGGCCTGGAGGGTGGGGGTGGGCAGTGCACTGGACCTTCAGGAGAGCTGCCAGTGGGAAGAAGAGTCTCACACAGACTCCATGTTGAACCTGCTGGATCCCACAACTGCTACAACCAGGACAGCCACACTGGGGCCGGGGGTGGCATGGGGCTGTCCCCTGGGTGGGCAAGGGGGGGCCTGCATAGAGGCTCAGATCTAAACAAGTGTGCCATGGGAGGGCAGAGTGGAAGGAAAGACCAGGACTCAGAGTCTGCTGCCCACCTGCCTCTCCCCAGGGCCTTTGCTGCGATGGTGGGGACCTGGCTGGACCACGTCCAGGGTTTGGGGCAGCGCCTTCCTTTCGCCTGCTTCGAGGTAGAGCAGGTCTTGGTGCCCGTCAACTCCCCTGCCTCACACCTGGTGGGCCACGCCCAAAATCTATGGTTGGCGCTGCAGCACCTTGAGCCCACCGAGGCAACTCAACAAGGTGAGGCGGAATGGTCATCCGGGCAGATCATCGGGGGAGGGCAGGCTCATGGGCTGGAGTTCCCTTAAAGGCGGTGGCATCTTTCCTGTCTGCACTAAGTCACAGGAAAGCCAGGAGTGTGAGTCAATGTGTCTCTTTCTCCTGCTCCAGGTCCACGCCCAGAGCTCCAGAGCTGTCCGGAGGCAGAGGAAGGGCCCGCTCAGGGGCCAGAGCCTGGTCCAACGAGAGGCCCTGCCCTGGCCAGGCTTGGCCCGAGGCAGTACCTGAAGCCATTATGGAGCCAGCTACTGGCTGCGCTGGAAGCCTTCTCTCGTGCTATCAGAAGAGTTCTAGGCGATTATCTTAAATAATTCAGAGGAATACATCCCAACTGTACATTTATAATAGTAAATAAGGATAATTTCTAAAAGTACCTACCTATTTATGTAGACTATTTCCCATTCAGTTAAATACTCCTTTTGAATAAATAAGTTTGTTTATTAAAAACATGTGTAGATCATGTCTTCTCACGTACATATACATAGTTCCATACACACACACACACACACACACACACACACACACATGCACGTACACATATATGCTGACATGGAAGGTGCTCACTGTATAATACAGTTTTAAAATAAGTTTTGAAACATTTAATTTCCTCTGATAACTACGTATACACTGATAAAATGGGGAAATAAAATCTGGAAATATATACACCAGAATGTTCACACTGGTGAACTGTCAGCAGTGAAACTACCAGAAGTGACAGTTTCTTCTCATTTTGCTTCATGTATAGGTTCTGGTTGACACAAGGATCATACCTCCAAGATATAGACAGACAGTAGAGAGAGGAAGGGAGAGGCAGAGAGCACAGATGAGAGGCGCACCAGCCGCCTCCTGCCCACCCCCGTGACATGGAATTGACCACAAAACCCTGCCATGTGCCCTCCCTGGGAACAGATCCAGAAACTTTCAGTGCAAGGGGAGAGGCCAATCCAATGAGCCCCATCAGCTGGGGTTAGACTCAGTATATATTTTAACAATACACTTTGATTGATTTCAGGGCGGGACAAAGGGCGAGACAGAAACGTGAACCATGAGAGACAAACATGGATAGGTTGCCTCCTTCACGACCCCTATTGGTGATCCAGTCTGCAACCCAGGCCTGTGCCCTGACCCGGAATCAAACCAACTGTGCACTCCTGCCTGCTTCACAGACGGACGCTCGACCACCGTGCAACACTGGCCAGAGTCAATCATATCTTTCTAAACTTTCCCAAGTGCCAATTTGTGTCCTGAAATGGTCTCAGGAAAGGAAAAATTACTTAATGGGGGGCATTCTACTTCCCTCGCCGTTTAGCTGCATTTGCTATTTGGCCAGAAACGACCAGTAGACTAGCTCTCAACCATACTTAAAATCACTAGGGATAGCAAGAGCATTGCTTTGGTTGCAACAGGAGTAACTCAAAACAACTCCCTCCACTAAACACTTCCTGAATCATTTCCCTTCCTCCATGAGCCCAGTATTTAACTCACCAGTCAAACTCAGCTTAGGGAGAGGCAATGGTTCCACTGGAACAGGACAGTACGGAAACAAGGTACACAGCCCTGGTTCTACCCGAGGGGCCATAGTTCACTGACACCACCACTCGAACAATCTATAATTAAAATGAAAACCACCATGTCAGAAAATTCTAAGCAGAAAAGGACAAAGGAATGCCACTGGTGAGTATTTCAAAAGGAGGCACGCTGTGCAAGAGGGATCCATTCAGTGCTGTGGCCCAATCATCCAAAGCTCATCGTTCTCATGTGAGCAGTACTCTTGCTCTGAGGGGAGACACATTTCCTTTCTTTCATTTCATATTTGCTTTCAAGAAAAACCAGCTGGTCAATACACCAAGCCAGCACTCCTCAGGTATCCAACAAGCGAAACCTAAATGTCTCAGTGAATTTTAAGTTTTACTAAATTTGACTTAAAAAAAAGGTTTCATTTTAAATTGATATGTGGCTGCCCGACTGGCGTGGCTCAGTGCTTGAGCGTGGACCCCGGAACTAAGAGATCCCCGATTCATTCCCAGTCAGGGCCCGTACTGGGGTTGCGCGCTAGGAGCTATGGGACTGATGATGCTCTCTCATCATTGATGTTTCTCTCTCCCCTTCCCCAGCCTCCTCACCACCCCCACCCCCACCCCCACCCCCGGCTCTCTCTGTTCCCCTTCCCTTCCTCTCTCTGAGATCAATAAAACCATATACGTTTAACCAGTTCTATGTGGATAATATGGACCCTATGAGACAGGGTACTTCAAAACACTAGGCAACTGTTGTGAAACAGTCATCCCTGAGTCTCGGGACACCTTTCCTCCACAAGTCCACACAGAAGAAATGTACGGGGCCCTTAGTGATCACAGTAGAAACAGGAAGCTCTCCATCCGACAGGTCCCCACTGCCCTTCCCCTCACCACCTCCTCCTGGGCTGAGGCACCTCCTTCGGGAGCACTTTGACACTAAACTGCCCCATGTCCCTTGCAATTTGGCCCGTTCTGCCCAAGGGTTCACGCCAGAGTTTCATAGTTGATTTCTGAGACACTAAGTTTCTCCCTGATATAAAGCACAATAGCGAGCAGAGGATTTTTTTTCCTCTCGTTGATGCTGGGAGCCTACCCTGACATCACTGAGCAGCTGAATTCAATATTGGATCCACCTACCTGTGGACTTGTTCTTTGGTGAGAAAGACAAGTCCCTACTGTTAGCTTCATCACTATTCTGCTGCTTATAATTCTCAGCTGCCACACTGAATGAGATCCTTAAAACTCCTGAGGGTGGACAAGGTTGTAGCATTTCATGGTACTGCAAAACAACAACAACAACAAACACGAAAACAAAAACAAAAGACGATGGGAGCAGAGAGCAGGACAGGGGAAAGATGGGCGATTCCGGAATGTACACCAGCCTTCCACTGACTCCAGAGTGAGACGTCGGGATACAGGGCATGGCACAGCTCTAAGCTGGGCTGGCAGAGTGTGACGCCAATGAGGATCTCAAAGTGTGACCACAGAAAAGGGGTGAGGCAGAGACAAGACTGCAAAAGAAGCTAAGGTCGGATCATGGACGGCCTGGACGGACACGCTAAGGATTTGGGACTCATTTCTAAAGGCCATAGGAGACCACTGGCAGTTTTCAGAAGAGACATGATCATATTGACATTTTCAAAAGATCCTTCGGGCTGCTGGTAGAGAATGCTTAGGGACCTGGCGATACTAGAGGTTGACAGGTCACAGAGAACACATGGGATCAGGAGGCCCTGAAGTCAATGTGGCTTAGTACTCTTGCTGTTAACCTTGATGGTTTCACACTAGAATCGTCGTATCAGGAATGTCAAGGTGGAAATCTATCCCACTCATGGGACTAGACAGCTTATGTCTAGAAGTTATCATAAAGTAGCAGGATATGCCGTATGTTTTCTCAGACCAAGACACTCTCCGAACAAAGTGGAGAACATACCAAAACCAAGATTGGTTAAAGTGGTAAGGAAAAGGGTGTGGACTCAGCTTGCAGACAGAACAACCGGTCAGTGGCACAGACAGAGACGCACACACACACAGAAAGCCAGAGAGAGGCTGAGAGGAAGGAAGGGACCTCAAGAACGAGAGTACAAGACAAGTGACAGGACCTGACACCCCATCAGCTGGGCTGTCCTCTATGTTGTTCAGAAGCCAGTTACTGAGCACTCAGCGGACACACAAGGATGTTCCCACCAGGAGGCTGGACTCACTCGAAGCCACTGTGAAGGCCCCTAACGCTTGGACCCACATGAGGCACTCGTCCGAGGCTAAGTTTATAACAAGAGACCACGGTGAGGTTTTAGGCCAGTGAGTGACCATATCTGAATTTCCTGTCCTTTCAAACCCTTAAAGGTACAGACTTGAAAATGAGGCCCACATGAGCAGTGACTTCCCTGAGATCACAGGCTGGGCCCAGGGCTCTTTTGTCTAGTGTTGCATGCTGTGTCCCACTCATTCTTGTCACCTTCCACCTCTATGTTTGTGTACCAGATTCATGGGACACCAGCCCACAGCTGTTAGGGGAATTGTCCCATCTGCACCTGATGACTTCCTATGGAAATGGTGTCTAGCATCATCCTCACTGGGCAGCTTGGGAGCCTGGGGGAGGCCCTGAGAGGCACAGAGGCTTCCCCCAGGGCACAGATCACCTAAGAAAAAGGAGGTGTGAACTCGGCTTTCTCCCCCAAAACCAGGGGCCTCCTTCTTCCCAGGGAGCATGGGGGAGGGCTGTGTTGGATGCTTGTATACAGGTATGGAGATAACATGGGCCAGGAAGGTGAGAGGTCAGCAGCCCAGAGGGGCCATTGGGTGGCCCTGATTGGAGGAAGGGGCACAGGTCATGGAACCTTGAAGGGGTGACCTCACTTCCCTGGGGACAGATCCCCAACAGAAATGGGAACCGTGGTAACCAGGTACCCACATTCTAGAGACAACTGCCTTTCCAGCTCACTTGAGTGGAGAAGGTCAGGAGACCAGGATGTCTCTCTGTTGCTTCCCGTTCTTCCGATTCTCTGGCAAGAAGAAAGCCCAGGGCAAGAGATGTTTCTGTTGCTGGGGAAACAGGCGCAAGCGCCACCACCGAGACCCCTCGCCCTCTGGCAGGAGGCACACACAGGTAACCGAGGGCAGGCCCTTTAAGCTCACACTTGGGTGCCAATTAGGGGTCACACCTGGGGAGCACCACACCTCTTACCCCTCATCCCGGGTGTGTGTGTGTGTGTGTCCGGGATGGTGAGGGGAAGGAAGCGGGGAATGAGGGATGCTCATCCTGGGCTCAGGAGCAGGTTGGTAAGTGTCAGAAGTCTGGAGGGTGTTGGAGGGTGTGTCATGTTCACTGCCCAGGTCATGGCTCACAGGAAGGGAAGCTGAGTGCTGGGGTCGGAGCTCTGCTACCCACTTGTGAAATCGCAGGGGTGCTCAAGGGGTCATCAACTTCACTCCCTGCCTGGAGGTCTTTGCAGATGCCCCTCTCTGCCTGATCTGGGGAGCAGAATGGGTGGTGGGCATCTTCCCCACTGGTAATGCCCGGGCCCCTCATGCCTCCTGGCCCGGTAGCGGGCTCTGTCTTTGCAGAGCTCCAACAAGGGCAGCGTCGAGGAGCTGGCTGACAGGTTCACTTATGCCCTCAACGGGTACAAAGGACAAGTGCGTCAGGGCAGGAAAACCGTCCAGTGCCAAACTGAGGTGAGAGCTGGCCCACACCCAGGACCCTGAGGTGACTGGGGTGGGACCAGAAGTCAGACTCAAATCTGCGGCCTCAAGTTCTCACAGGCCCACTCCCAAAGTGATCTGCACCTTCAATCCTCCCGACCAGCTCCCTGGTAGGGGAAAAAAGCAGTCTTTCTTCCTGTGTTCTTGGGATCAGAGAGAAAGCATCTGTTGCTGTCTTTGCCTCATGCCCCTTTCAACTGATGAACACCCTGCCCCAAGTATCCTGTGGACCAGCCCCTGCCCGACTGTCCTTGTAGGCCTTCTGCAAGCCTTACACATCATCCCACTTGATAGTGCAGTGTATTTAAAAAAGAAAAAAAAAGGGGGGGGGAGCGGGGGGGCGGTTAGGGGTGTAGGAAGGGATTAAGGTCTTGAATACTTTTCTCTGCAACCTATCACCTCACAGAGGACGACAAACCATTGCAGTGCGGCCAGCTCAGGAGCTGTGGCCTGACCCAACTCCATATCATCCCAACAAGGACAGAGTTTTCTTCAGTCATTCAGGCTTTCACTGTGGCTACACCTTGACACAAATCAATTGTTGCTAGCTCAGCAGGGCTGCCAGGAACATCCTCCCTGTGTCCTCACAGACTAGGTCTGCCATGACACAGGACCACAGATTGGGTGGAAGGTTCCTGATGCCTCCTGGCTCAGTACCCACTCTGTCTTTGCAGAGCTCCAAGGAGGACATCATTGAGGTGCTGGCCCATGGACCCGACTACACCACCTACGGGGTCAGGGTGCAGGTGCACCAGGCTGATGACACAGACCAGTGCCTGTCTGAGGTGAGAGTTGGCCTCGAGGGTCTCTACACCCAAAACCCCAACACAACCTGGCAGTGCCCAGAACCCACACTCCAATCTGGGGACTCCCCGGGCACCCTCGCAGGACTCTCCCTAGTGTCCCACAGCCCCAAGACAAAGGAATGCGGACACCCACGCCCCCTTCCAGCTACATGGGATGGTAGAGAGACGCTCCTCACATATTTATAGCAATATCAGAGAGAGAAATGTCGTGTGACTTCACAGTCGACCATGAGCACGTGGGCATTTCGCTGTTTGTGTTGCTTAAACTACACTTGCCACAAATCCTCTGGAGCACTCAGCTCCACTGTCCTTGCAGACCTGGTCCAGTCGGGGAGGTCGTTTGCCCAGCGATGCGGCCTTTCAGTGCTGATGGACATGGGCCTAATGCAGTTCAGCTGCCATGTCAGCAGTGCTGCCCGGAACACTGATGTGTGTCGGAACGGACTGTGTTAGGTTGCTTGCTTGTGCTGCCATAACATAGGGCCGCACTGGGTGGTGTTAACAGCAGACATTCATTTTCTCACAATTCCGGAGGCTAGAAGTGAGAGGTGGTGCTGTCAGTGGGGCTGGTATCTCCTGAGGGGGTCGCTCCTCAGCTTGTAGATGGCTGTCTTCCCTCTGTGTGTCACATGGACTCCCCTCTGCACTGCCACGTGTCCTCCCCTCCTCTTCTAAGGACACTGG
>NW_027669555.1:0-33000 GCF_964212035.1 Myotis nattereri | reverse complement strand
ACATACGCAGTTTAGACCTCACTTACAGGCTTTCTACACAAATTTTTAGCTGTATAAACAAGAATTCCTAATATTTGAAAGCAAATTCAAGTGAAAACGCTCCCTAAAGTGCCCGGAGTTGTAAATATTATCAGTTTGCTGGTCATTTCACGGCTTTCCACTGGTAATGTCTGTGATTACAAACGGCAGGAAATGTAGGATGAATCTATTTACTTTAATTTCAAGGGGTTCTTCCAAGTTTTTAATCATTTCTGGAAACTCTAATTACGTATTTTAAGAGTTTTACCACAACTAGAAAGTTTTCTTACAAATATGTACTGGAACCGTCAGGATTTTAACAGAGTCATACAAAAGTCGCCAGAGTAATGGGGCCTCAATTTTAAACATACGCAGTTTAGACCTCACTTACAGGCTTTCCACACAAATTTTGAGCTGTATAGACAAGAATTCCTAATATTTAAAAGCAAATTCAAGTGAAAACGCTCCCTAAAGTTCCCGGAGTTGTAAATATTATCAGTTTGCTGGTCATTTCACGGCTTTCCACTGGTAATGTCTGTGAGTACAAACGGCAGGAAATGTAGGAAGAATCTATTTACTTTAATTTCAAGGGGTTCTTCCAAGTTTTTAATCATTTCTGGAAACTCTAATTACGTATTTTGAGAGTTTTACCACAACTAGAGAGTTTTCTTACAAATATGTACTGGAACCGTCAGGATTTTAACAGAGTCATACAAAAGTCGCCAGAGAAATGGGGCCTCAATTGTAAACATAGGCAGTATAGACCTCACTTACAGGCTTTATACACAAATTTTTAGCTGTATAAACAAGAATTCCTACTATTTGAAAGCAAATTCAAGTGAAAACGCTCCCTAAAGTGCCCGGAGTTGTAAATATTATCAGTTTGCTGGTCATTTCACGGCTTTCCACTGGTAATGTCTGTGATTACAAACGGCAGGAAATGTAGGAAGAATCTATTTACTTTAATTTCAAGGGGTTCTTCCAAGTTTTTAATCATTTCTGGAAACTCTAATTACGTATTTTAAGAGTTTTACCACAACTAGAGAGTTTTGTTATAAATATGTACTGGAACCGTCAGGATTTTAACAGAGTCATACAAAAGTCGCCAGAGTAATGCGGCCTCAATTGTAAACATAAGCACTCCAGTCCTCAATTACAGGCTTTCTGTATAAATGTTGATCTATACAAACAAGAATTCCTAATATTTGAAAGCAAATTCAAGTGAAAACGCTCCCTAAAGTGCCCGGATTTGTAAATATTATCAGTTTGCTGGTCATTTCACGGCTTTCCACTGGTAATGTCTGTGATTACAAACGGCAGGAAATGTAGGAAGAATCTATTTACTTTGATTTCAAGAGGTTCTTCCAAGTTTTTAATCATTTCTGAAAACTCTAATTGCGTATTTTTAAGAGTTTTACCAAAACTAGAGAGTTTTCTTACAAATATGTACTGGAACCGTCAGGATTTTAACAGAGTCATACAAAAGTCGCCAGAGTAATGGGGCCTCAATTGTAAACATACGCAGTATAGACCTCACTTACAGGCTTTATACTCAAATTTTTAGCTGTATAAACAAAAATTCCTAATATTTGAAAGCAAATTCAAGTGAAAACGCTCCCTAAAGTGCCCGGCGTTGTAAATATTATCAGTTTGCTGGTCATTTCACGGCTTTCCACTGGTAATGTCTGTGATTACAAACGGCAGGAAATGTAGGAAGAATCTATTTACTTTAATTTCAAGGGGTTCTTCCAAGTTTTTAATCATTTCTGGAAACTCTAATTACGTATTTTGAGAGTTTTACCACAACTAAAGAGTTTTCTTACAAATATGTACTGGAACCGTCAGGATTTTAACAGAGTCATACAAAAGTCGCCAGAGTAATGGGGCCTCAATTGTAAACATACGCAGTTTACACCTCACTTACAAGCTTTCTACACAATTTTTGAGCTGTATAAACAAGAATTCCTAATATTTGAAAGCAAATTCAAGTGAAAACGCTCCCTAAAGTGCCCGGAGTTGTAAATATTATCAGTTTGCTGGTCATTTCACGGCTTTCCACTGGTAATGTCTGTGATTACAAACGGCAGGAAATGTAGGAAGAATCGATTTACTTTTATTTCAGGTTGTTCTTCCAAGTTTCTAATCATTTCTGGAAACTCTAATTACGTATTTTAAGAGTTTTACCACAACTAGAGAGTTTTCTTACAAATATGTACTGGAACCGTCAGGATTTTAACAGAGTCATACAAAAGTCGCCAGAGTAATGCGGCCTCAATTGTAAACATAAGCACTCCAGTCCTCAATTACAGGCTTTCTGCACAAATTTTGATCTATATAAACAAGAATTCCTAATATTTGAAAGCAAATTCAAGTGAAAACGCTCCCTAAAGTGCCCGGAGTTGTAAATATTATCAGTTTGCTGGTCATTTCACGGCTTTCCACTGGTAATGTCTGTGCTTACAAACGGCAGGAAATGTAGGAAGAATCTATTTACTTTGATTTCAAGAGGTTCTTCCAAGTTTTTAATCATTTCTGAAAACTCTAATTGCGTATTTTAAGAGTTTTACCACAACTAGAGAGTTTTCTTACAAATATGAACTGGAACCGTCAGGATTTTAACAGAGTCATACAAAAGTCGCCAGAGTAATGGGGCCTCAATTGTAAACATACGCAGTTTAGACCTCACTTACAGGCTTTCTACACAAATTTTGAGCTGTATAAACAAGAATTCCTACTATTTGAAAGCAAATTCAAGTGAAAACGCTCCCTAAAGTGCCCGGAGTTGTAAATATTATCAGTTTGCTGGTCATTTCACGGCTTTCCACTGGTAATGTCTGTGATTACAAACGGCAGGAAATGTAGGAAGAATCTATTTACTTTAATTTCAAGGGGTTCTTCCAAGTTTTTAATCATTTCTGGAAACTCTAATTACGTATTTTAAGAGTTTTACCACAACTAGAAAGTTTTCTTACAAATATGTACTGGAACCGTCAGGATTTTAACAGAGTCATACAAAAGTCGCCAGAGTAATGGGGCCTCAATTGTAAACATACGCAGTTTAGACCTCACTTACAGGCTTTCCACACAAATTTTGAGCTGTATAGACAAGAATTCCTAATATTTAAAAGCAAATTCAAGTGAAAACGCTCCCTAAAGTGCCCGGAGTTGTAAATATTATCAGTTTGCTGGTCATTTCACGGCTTTCCACTGGTAATGTCTGTGATTACAAACGGCAGGAAATGTAGGAAGAATCTATTTACTTTAATTTCAAGGGGTTCTTCCAAGTTTTTAATCATTTCTGGAAACTCTAATTACGTATTTTTGAGAGTTTTACCACAACTAGAGAGTTTTCTTACAAATATGTACTGGAACCGTCAGGATTTTAACAGAGTCATACAAAAGTCGCCAGAGTAATGGGGCCTCAATTGTAAACATACGCAGTATAGACCTCACTTACAGGCTTTATACTCAAATTTTTTGCTGTATAAACAAGAATTCCTAATATTTGAAAGCAAATTCAAGTGAAAACGCTCCCTAAAGTGCCCGGAGTTGTAAATATTATCAGTTTGCTGGTCATTTCACGGCTTTCCACTGGTAATGTCTGTGATTACAAACGGCAGGAAATGTAGGATGAATCTATTTACTTTAATTTCAAAGGGTTCTTCCAAGTTTTTAATCATTTCTGGAAACTCTAATTACGTATTTTAAGAGTTTTACCACAACTAGAGAGTTTTCTTACAAATATGAACTGGAACCGTCAGGATTTTAACAGAGTCATACAAAAGTCGCCAGAGTAATGGGGCCTCAATTGTAAACATAGGGAGTATAGACCTCACTTACAGGCTTTATACACAAATTTTTAGCTGTATAAACAAGAATTCCTACTATTTGAAAGCAAATTCAAGTGAAAACGCTCCCTAAAGTGCCCGGAGTTGTAAATATTATCAGTTTGCTGGTCATTTCACGGCTTTCCACTGGTAATGTCTGTGATTACAAACGGCAGGAAATGTAGGAAGAATCGATTTACTTTTATTTCAGGTTGTTCTTCCAAGTTTTTAATCATTTCTGGAAACTCTAATTACGTATTTTAAGAGTTTTACCACAACTAGAGAGTTTTCTTACAAATATGTACCGGAACCGTCAGGATTTTAACAGAGTCATACAAAAGTCGCCAGAGTAATGCGGCCTCAATTGTAAACATAAGCACTCCAGTCCTCAATTACAGGCTTTCTGTATAAATTTTGATCTATATAAACAAGAATTCCTAATATTTGAAAGCAAATTCAAGTGAAAACGCTCCCTAAAGTGCCCGGAGTTGTAAATATTATCAGTTTGCTGGTCATTTCACGGCTTTCCACTGGTAATGTCTGTGATTACAAACGGCAGGAAATGTAGGAAGAATCTATTTACTTTAATTTCAAGGGGTTCTTCCAAGTTTTTAATCATTTCTGGAAACTCTAATTACGTATTTTAAGAGTTTTACCACAACTAGAAAGTTTTCTTACAAATATGTACTGGAACCGTCAGGATTTTAACAGAGTCATACAAAAGTCGCCAGAGTAATGGGGCCTCAATTGTAAACATAGGCAGTATAGACCTCACTTACAGGCTTTATACACAAAATTTTAGCTGTATAAACAAGAATTCCTACTATTTGAAAGCAAATTCAAGTGAAAACGCTCCCTAAAGTGCCCGGAGTTGTAAATATTATCAGTTTGCTGGTCATTTCACGGCTTTCCACTGGTAATGTCTGTGATTACAAACGGCAGGAAATGTAGGATGAATCTATTTACTTTAATTTCAAGGGGTTCTTCCAAGTTTTTAATCATTTCTGGAAACTCTAATTACGTATTTTAAGAGTTTTACCACAACTAGAAAGTTTTCTTACAAATATGTACTGGAACCGTCAGGATTTTAACAGAGTCATACAAAAGTCGCCAGAGTAATGGGGCCTCAATTTTAAACATACGCAGTTTAGACCTCACTTACAGACTTTCCACACAAATTTTGAGCTGTATAGACAAGAATTCCTAATATTTAAAAGCAAATTCAAGTGAAAACGCTCCCTAAAGTGCCCGGAGTTGTAAATATTATCAGTTTGCTGGTCATTTCACGGCTTTCCACTGGTAATGTCTGTGAGTACAAACGGCAGGAAATGTAGGAAGAATCTATTTACTTTAATTTCAAGGGGTTCTTCCAAGTTTTTAATCATTTCTGGAAACTCTAATTACGTATTTTGAGAGTTTTACCACAACTAGAGAGTTTTCTTACAAATATGTACTGGAACCGTCAGGATTTTAACAGAGTCATACAAAAGTCGCCAGAGTAATGGGGCCTCAATTGTAAACATAGGCAGTATAGACCTCACTTACAGGCTTTATACACAAATTTTTAGCTGTATAAACAAGAATTCCTACTATTTGAAAGCAAATTCAAGTGAAAACGCTCCCTAAAGTGCCCGGAGTTGTAAATATTATCAGTTTGCTGGTCATTTCACGGCTTTCCACTGGTAATGTCTGTGATTACAAACGGCAGGAAATGTAGGAAGAATCGATTTACTTTTATTTCAGGTTGTTCTTCCAAGTTTTTAATCATTTCTGGAAACTCTAATTACGTATTTTAAGAGTTTTACCACAACTAGAGAGTTTTCTTATAAATATGTACTGGAACCGTCAGGATTTTAACAGAGTCATACAAAAGTCGCCAGAGTAATGCGGCCTCAATTGTAAACATAAGCACTCCAGTCCTCAATTACAGGCTTTCTGTATAAATGTTGATCTATACAAACAAGAATTCCTAATATTTGAAAGCAAATTCAAGTGAAAACGCTCCCTAAAGTGCCCGGATTTGTAAATATTATCAGTTTGCTGGTCATTTCACGGCTTTCCACTGGTAATGTCTGTGATTACAAACGGCAGGAAATGTAGGAAGAATCTATTTACTTTGATTTCAAGAGGTTCTTCCAAGTTTTTTTTCATTTCTGAAAACTCTAATTGCGTATTTTTAAGAGTTTTACCAAAACTAGAGAGTTTTCTTACAAATATGTACTGGAACCGTCAGGATTTTAACAGAGTCATACAAAAGTCGCCAGAGTAATGGGGCCTCAATTGTAAACATACGCAGTATAGACCTCACTTACAGGCTTTATACTCAAATTTTTAGCTGTATAAACAAAAATTCCTAATATTTGAAAGCAAATTCAAGTGAAAACGCTCCCTAAAGTGCCCGGCGTTGTAAATATTATCAGTTTGCTGGTCATTTCACGGCTTTCCACTGGTAATGTCTGTGATTACAAACGGCAGGAAATGTAGGAAGAATCTATTTACTTTAATTTCAAGGGGTTCTTCCAAGTTTTTAATCATTTCTGGAAACTCTAATTACGTATTTTAAGAGTTTTACCACAACTAGAGAGTTTTCTTACAAATATGAACTGGAACCGTCAGGATTTTAACAGAGTCATACAAAAGTCGCCAGAGTAATGGGGCCTCAATTGTAAACATACGCAGTTTAGACCTCACTTACAGGCTTTCTACACAAATTTTGAGCTGTATAAACAAGAATTCCTAATATTTGAAAGCAAATTCAAGTGAAAACGCTCCCTAAAGTGCCCGGAGTTGTAAATATTATCAGTTTGCTGGTCATTTCACGGCTTTCCACTGGTAATGTCTGTGATTACAAACGGCAGGAAATGTAGGATGAATCTATTTACTTTAATTTCAAAGGGTTCTTCCAAGTTTTTAATCATTTCTGAAAACTCTAATTACGTATTTTAAGAGTTTTACCACAACTAGAGAGTTTTCTTACAAATATGAACTGGAACCGTCAGGATTTTAACAGAGTCATACAAAAGTCGCCAGAGTAATGGGGCCTCAATTGTAAACATAGGGAGTATAGACCTCACTTACAGGCTTTATACACAAATTTTTAGCTGTATAAACAAGAATTCCTACTATTTGAAAACAAATTCAAGTGAAAACGCTCCCTAAAGTGCCCGGAGTTGTAAATATTATCAGTTTGCTGGTCATTTCACGGCTTTCCACTGGTAATGTCTGTGATTACAAACGGCAGGAAATGTAGGAAGAATCGATTTACTTTTATTTCAGGTTGTTCTTCCAAGTTTTTAATCATTTCTGGAAACTCTAATTACGTATTTTAAGAGTTTTACCACAACTAGAGAGTTTTCTTACAAATATGTACTGGAACCGTCAGGATTTTAACAGAGTCATACAAAAGTCGCCAGAGTAATGCGGCCTCAATTGTGAACATAAGAACTCCAGTCCTCAATTACAGGCTTTCTGTATAAATTTTGATCTATATAAACAAGAATTCCTACTATTTGAAAGCAAATTCAAGTGAAAACGCTCCCTAAAGTGCCCGGAGTTGTAAATATTATCAGTTTGCTGGTCATTTAACGGCTTTCCACTGGTAATGTCTGTGATTACAAACGGCAGGAAATGTAGGAAGAATCTATTTACTTTAATTTCAAGGGGTTCTTCCAAGTTTTTAATCATTTCTGGAAACTCTAATTACGTATTTTAAGAGTTTTACCACAACTAGAAAGTTTTCTTACAAATATGTACTGGAACCGTCAGGATTTTAACAGAGTCATACAAAAGTCGCCAGAGTAATGGGGCCTCAATTGTAAACATAGGCAGTATAGACCTCACTTACAGGCTTTATACACAAAATTTTAGCTGTATAAACAAGAATTCCTACTATTTGAAAGCAAATTCAAGTGAAAACGCTCCCTAAAGTGCCCGGAGTTGTAAATATTATCAGTTTGCTGGTCATTTCACGGCTTTCCACTGGTAATGTCTGTGATTACAAACGGCAGGAAATGTAGGATGAATATATTTACTTTAATTTCAAGGGGTTCTTCCAAGTTTTTAATCATTTCTGGAAACTCTAATTACGTATTTTAAGAGTTTTACCACAACTAGAAAGTTTTCTTACAAATATGTACTGGAACCGTCAGGATTTTAACAGAGTCATACAAAAGTCGCCAGAGTAATGGGGCCTCAATTTTAAACATACGCAGTTTAGACCTCACTTACAGACTTTCCACACAAATTTTGAGCTGTATAGACAAGAATTCCTAATATTTAAAAGCAAATTCAAATGAAAACGCTCCCTAAAGTGCCCGGAGTTGTAAATATTATCAGTTTGCTGGTCATTTCACGGCTTTCCACTGGTAATGTCTGTGAGTACAAACGGCAGGAAATGTAGGAAGAATCTATTTACTTTAATTTCAAGGGGTTCTTCCAAGTTTTTAATCATTTCTGGAAACTCTAATTACGTATTTTGAGAGTTTTACCACAACTAGAGAGTTTTCTTACAAATATGTACTGGAACCGTCAGGATTTTAACAGAGTCATACAAAAGTCGCCAGAGTAATGGGGCCTCAATTGTAAACATAGGCAGTATAGACCTCACTTACAGGCTTTATACACAAATTTTTAGCTCTATAAACAAGAATTCCTACTATTTGAAAGCAAATTCAAGTGAAAACGCTCCCTAAAGTGCCCGGAGTTGTAAATATTATCAGTTTGCTGGTCATTTCACGGCTTTCCACTGGTAATGTCTGTGATTACAAACGGCAGGAAATGTAGGAAGAATCGATTTACTTTTATTTCAGGTTGTTCTTCCAAGTTTTTAATCATTTCTGGAAACTCTAATTACGTATTTTAAGAGTTTTACCACAACTAGAGAGTTTTCTTATAAATATGTACTGGAACCGTCAGGATTTTAACAGAGTCATACAAAAGTCGCCAGAGTAATGCGGCCTCAATTGTAAACATAAGCACTCCAGTCCTCAATTACAGGCTTTCTGTATAAATGTTGATCTATACAAACAAGAATTCCTAATATTTGAAAGCAAATTCAAGTGAAAACTCTCCCTAAAGTGCCCGGATTTGTAAATATTATCAGTTTGCTGGTCATTTCACGGCTTTCCACTGGTAATGTCTGTGATTACAAACGGCAGGAAATGTAGGAAGAATCTATTTACTTTGATTTCAAGAGGTTCTTCCAAGTTTTTAATCATTTCTGAAAACTCTAATTGCGTATTTATAAGAGTTTTACCAAAACTAGAGAGTTTTCTTACAAATATGTACTGGAACCGTCAGGATTTTAACAGAGTCATACAAAAGTCGCCAGAGTAATGGGGCCTCAATTGTAAACATACGCAGTATAGACCTCACTTACAGGCTTTATACTCAAATTTTTAGCTGTATAAACAAAAATTCCTAATATTTGAAAGCAAATTCAAGTGAAAACGCTCCCTAAAGTGCCCGGCGTTGTAAATATTATCAGTTTGCTGGTCATTTCACGGCTTTCCACTGGTAATGTCTGTGATTACAAACGGCAGGAAATGTAGGAAGAATCTATTTACTTTTATTTCAAGGGGTTCTTCCAAGTTTTTAATCATTTCTGGAAACTCTAATTACGTATTTTAAGAGTTTTACCACAACTAGAGAGTTTTCTTACAAATATGAACTGGAACCGTCAGGATTTTAACAGAGTCATACAAAAGTCGCCAGAGTAATGGGGCCTCAATTGTAAACATACGCAGTTTAGACCTCACTTACAGGCTTTCTACACAAATTTTGAGCTGTATAAACAAGAATTCCTAATATTTGAAAGCAAATTCAAGTGAAAACGCTCCCTAAAGTGCCCGGAGTTGTAAATATTATCAGTTTGCTGGTCATTTCACGGCTTTCCACTGGTAATGTCTGTGATTACAAACGGCAGGAAATGTAGGATGAATCTATTTACTTTAATTTCAAAGGGTTCTTCCAAGTTTTTAATCATTTCTGGAAACTCTAATTACGTATTTTAAGAGTTTTACCACAACTAGAGAGTTTTCTTACAAATATGAACTGGAACAGTCAGGATTTTAACAGAGTCATACAAAAGTCGCCAGAGTAATGGGGCCTCAATTGTAAACATAGGGAGTATAGACCTCACTTACAGGCTTTATACACAAATTTTTAGCTGTATAAACAAGAATTCCTACTATTTGAAAGCAAATTCAAGTGAAAACGCTCCCTAAAGTGCCCGGAGTTGTAAATATTATCAGTTTGCTGGTCATTTCACGGCTTTCCACTGGTAATGTCTGTGATTACAAACGGCAGGAAATGTAGGAAGAATCGATTTACTTTTATTTCAGGTTGTTCTTCCAAGTTTTTAATCATTTCTGGAAACTCTAATTACGTATTTTAAGAGTTTTACCACAACTAGAGAGTTTTCTTACAAATATGTACTGGAACCGTCAGGATTTTAACAGAGTCATACAAAAGTCGCCAGAGTAATGCGGCCTCAATTGTAAACATAAGCACTCCAGTCCTCAATTACAGGCTTTCTGTATAAATTTTGATCTATATAAACAAGAATTCCTAATATTTGAAAGCAAATTCAAGTGAAAACGCTCCCTAAAGTGCCCGGAGTTGTAAATATTATCAGTTTGCTGGTCATTTCACGGCTTTCCACTGGTAATGTCTGTGATTACAAACGGCAGGAAATGTAGGAAGAATCTATTTACTTTAATTTCAAGGGGTTCTGCCAAGTTTTTAATCATTTCTGGAAACTCTAATTACGTATTTTAAGAGTTTTACCACAACTAGAAAGTTTTCTTACAAATATGTACTGGAACCGTCAGGATTTTAACAGAGTCATACAAAAGTCGCCAGAGTAATGGGGCCTCAATTGTAAACATAGGCAGTATAGACCTCACTTACAGGCTTTATACACAAAATTTTAGCTGTATAAACAAGAATTCCTACTATTTGAAAGCAAATTCAAGTGAAAACGCTCCCTAAAGTGCCCGGAGTTGTAAATATTATCAGTTTGCTGGTCATTTCACGGCTTTCCACTGGTAATGTCTGTGATTACAAACGGCAGGAAATGTAGGATGAATCTATTTACTTTAATTTCAAGGGGTTCTTCCAAGTTTTTAATCATTTCTGGAAACTCTAATTACGTATTTTAAGAGTTTTACCACAACTAGAAAGTTTTCTTACAAATATGTACTGGAACCGTCAGGATTTTAACAGAGTCATACAAAAGTCGCCAGAGTAATGGGGCCTCAATTTTAAACATACGCAGTTTAGACCTCACTTACAGACTTTCCACACAAATTTTGAGCTGTATAGACAAGAATTCCTAATATTTAAAAGCAAATTCAAATGAAAACGCTCCCTAAAGTGCCCGGAGTTGTAAATATTATCAGTTTGCTGGTCATTTCACGGCTTTCCACTGGTAATGTCTGTGAGTACAAACGGCAGGAAATGTAGGAAGAATCTATTTACTTTAATTTCAAGGGGTTCTTCCAAGTTTTTAATCATTTCTGGAAACTCTAATTACGTATTTTGAGAGTTTTACCACAACTAGAGAGTTTTCTTACAAATATGTACTGGAACCGTCAGGATTTTAACAGAGTCATACAAAAGTCGCCAGAGTAATGGGGCCTCAATTGTAAACATAGGCAGTATAGACCTCACTTACAGGCTTTATACACAAATTTTTAGCTCTATAAACAAGAATTCCTACTATTTGAAAGCAAATTCAAGTGAAAACGCTCCCTAAAGTGCCCGGAGTTGTAAATATTATCAGTTTGCTGGTCATTTCACGGCTTTCCACTGGTAATGTCTGTGATTACAAACGGCAGGAAATGTAGGAAGAATCGATTTACTTTTATTTCAGGTTGTTCTTCCAAGTTTTTAATCATTTCTGGAAACTCTAATTACGTATTTTAAGAGTTTTACCACAACTAGAGAGTTTTCTTATAAATATGTACTGGAACCGTCAGGATTTTAACAGAGTCATACAAAAGTCGCCAGAGTAATGCGGCCTCAATTGTAAACATAAGCACTCCAGTCCTCAATTACAGGCTTTCTGTATAAATGTTGATCTATACAAACAAGAATTCCTAATATTTGAAAGCAAATTCAAGTGAAAACGCTCCCTAAAGTGCCCGGATTTGTAAATATTATCAGTTTGCTGGTCATTTCACGGCTTTCCACTGGTAATGTCTGTGATTACAAACGGCAGGAAATGTAGGAAGAATCTATTTACTTTGATTTCAAGAGGTTCTTCCAAGTTTTTAATCATTTCTGAAAACTCTAATTGCGTATTTTTAAGAGTTTTACCAAAACTAGAGAGTTTTCTTACAAATATGTACTGGAACCGTCAGGATTTTAACAGAGTCATACAAAAGTCGCCAGAGTAATGGGGCCTCAATTGTAAACATACGCAGTATAGACCTCACTTACAGGCTTTATACTCAAATTTTTAGCTGTATAAACAAAAATTCCTAATATTTGAAAGCAAATTCAAGTGAAAACGCTCCCTAAAGTGCCCGGCGTTGTAAATATTATCAGTTTGCTGGTCATTTCACGGCTTTCCACTGGTAATGTCTGTGATTACAAACGGCAGGAAATGTAGGAAGAATCTATTTACTTTAATTTCAAGGGGTTCTTCCAAGTTTTTAATCATTTCTGGAAACTCTAATTACGTATTTTGAGAGTTTTACCACAACTAGAGAGTTTTCTTACAAATATGAACTGGAACCGTCAGGATTTTAACAGAGTCATACAAAAGTCGCCAGAGTAATGGGGCCTCAATTGTAAACATACGCAGTTTAGACCTCACTTACAGGCTTTCTACACAAATTTTTAGCTGTATAGACAAGAATTCCTAATATTTGAAAGCAAATTCAAGTGAAAACGCTCCCTAAAGTGCCCGGAGTTGTAAATATTATCAGTTTGCTGGTCATTTCACGGCTTTCCACTGGTAATGTCTGTGATTACAAACGGCAGGAAATGTAGGATGAATCTATTTACTTTAATTTCAAAGGGTTCTTCCAAGTTTTTAATCATTTCTGGAAACTCTAATTACGTATTTTAAGAGTTTTACCACAACTAGAGAGTTTTCTTACAAATATGAACTGGAACAGTCAGGATTTTAACAGAGTCATACAAAAGTCGCCAGAGTAATGGGGCCTCAATTGTAAACATAGGGAGTATAGACCTCACTTACAGGCTTTATACACAAATTTTTAGCTGTATAAACAAGAATTCCTACTATTTGAAAGCAAATTCAAGTGAAAACGCTCCCTAAAGTGCCCGGAGTTGTAAATATTATCAGTTTGCTGGTCATTTCACGGCTTTCCACTGGTAATGTCTGTGATTACAAACGGCAGGAAATGTAGGAAGAATCGATTTACTTTTATTTCAGGTTGTTCTTCCAAGTTTTTAATCATTTCTGGAAACTCTAATTACGTATTTTAAGAGTTTTACCACAACTAGAGAGTTTTCTTACAAATATGTACTGGAACCGTCAGGATTTTAACAGAGTCATACAAAAGTCGCCAGAGTAATGCGGCCTCAATTGTAAACATAAGCACTCCAGTCCTCAATTACAGGCTTTCTGTATAAATTTTGATCTATATAAACAAGAATTCCTAATATTTGAAAGCAAATTCAAGTGAAAACGCTCCCTAAAGTGCCCGGAGTTGTAAATATTATCAGTTTGCTGGTCATTTCACGGCTTTCCACTGGTAATGTCTGTGATTACAAACGGCAGGAAATGTAGGAAGAATCTATTTACTTTGATTTCAAGAGGTTCTTCCAAGTTTTTAATCATTTCTGAAAACTCTAATTGCGTATTTTTAAGAGTTTTACCAAAACTAGAGAGTTTTCTTACAAATATGTACTGGAACCGTCAGGATTTTAACAGAGTCATACAAAAGTCGCCAGAGTAATGGGGCCTCAATTGTAAACATACGCAGTATAGACCTCACTTACAGGCTTTATACTCAAATTTTTAGCTGTATAAACAAAAATTCCTAATATTTGAAAGCAAATTCAAGTGAAAACGCTCCCTAAAGTGCCCGGCGTTGTAAATATTATCAGTTTGCTGGTCATTTCACGGCTTTCCACTGGTAATGTCTGTGATTACAAACGGCAGGAAATGTAGGAAGAATCTATTTACTTTAATTTCAAGGGGTTCTTCCAAGTTTTTAATCATTTCTGGAAACTCTAATTACGTATTTTGAGAGTTTTACCACAACTAGAGAGTTTTCTTACAAATATGAACTGGAACCGTCAGGATTTTAACAGAGTCATACAAAAGTCGCCAGAGTAATGGGGCCTCAATTGTAAACATACGCAGTTTAGACCTCACTTACAGGCTTTCTACACAAATTTTTAGCTGTATAGACAAGAATTCCTAATATTTGAAAGCAAATTCAAGTGAAAACGCTCCCTAAAGTGCCCGGAGTTGTAAATATTATCAGTTTGCTGGTCATTTCACGGCTTTCCACTGGTAATGTCTGTGATTACAAACGGCAGGAAATGTAGGATGAATCTATTTACTTTAATTTCAAGGGGTTCTTCCAAGTTTTTAATCATTTCTGGAAACTCTAATTACGTATTTTAAGAGTTTTACCACAACTAGAAAGTTTTCTTACAAATATGTACTGGAACCGTCAGGATTTTAACAGAGTCATACAAAAGTCGCCAGAGTAATGGGGCCTCAATTTTAAACATACGCAGTTTAGACCTCACTTACAGGCTTTCCACACAAATTTTGAGCTGTATAGACAAGAATTCCTAATATTTAAAAGCAAATTCAAGTGAAAACGCTCCCTAAAGTGCCCGGAGTTGTAAATATTATCAGTTTGCTGGTCATTTCACGGCTTTCCACTGGTAATGTCTGTGAGTACAAACGGCAGGAAATGTAGGAAGAATCTATTTACTTTAATTTCAAGGGGTTCTTCCAAGTTTTTAATCATTTCTGGAAACTCTAATTACGTATTTTGAGAGTTTTACCACAACTAGAGAGTTTTCTTACAAATATGTACTGGAACCGTCAGGATTTTAACAGAGTCATACAAAAGTCGCCAGAGTAATGGGGCCTCAATTGTAAACATAGGCAGTATAGACCTCACTTACAGGCTTTATACACAAATTTTTAGCTGTATAAACAAGAATTCCTACTATTTGAAAGCAAATTCAAGTGAAAACGCTCCCTAAAGTGCCCGGAGTTGTAAATATTATCAGTTTGCTGGTCATTTCACGGCTTTCCACTGGTAATGTCTGTGATTACAAACGGCAGGAAATGTAGGAAGAATCGATTTTCTTTTATTTCAGGTTGTTCTTCCAAGTTTTTAATCATTTCTGGAAACTCTAATTACGTATTTTAAGAGTTTTACCACAACTAGAGAGTTTTCTTACAAATATGTACTGGAACCGTCAGGATTTTAACAGAGTCATACAAAAGTCGCCAGAGTAATGCGGCCTCAATTGTAAACATAAGCACTCCAGTCCTCAATTACAGGCTTTCTGTATAAATGTTGATCTATACAAACAAGAATTCCTAATATTTGAAAGCAAATTCAAGTGAAAACGCTCCCTAAAGTGCCCGGATTTGTAAATATTATCAGTTTGCTGGTCATTTCACGGCTTTCCACTGGTAATGTCTGTGATTACAAACGGCAGGAAATGTAGGAAGAATCTATTTACTTTGATTTCAAGAGGTTCTTCCAAGTTTTTAATCATTTCTGAAAACTCTAATTGCGTATTTTTAAGAGTTTTACCAAAACTAGAGAGTTTTCTTACAAATATGTACTGGAACCGTCAGGATTTTAACAGAGTCATACAAAAGTCGCCAGAGTAATGGGGCCTCAATTGTAAACATACGCAGTATAGACCTCACTTACAGGCTTTATACTCAAATTTTTAGCTGTATAAACAAAAATTCCTAATATTTGAAAGCAAATTCAAGTGAAAACGCTCCCTAAAGTGCCCGGCGTTGTAAATATTATCAGTTTGCTGGTCATTTCACGGCTTTCCACTGGTAATGTCTGTGATTACAAACGGCAGGAAATGTAGGTAGAATCTATTTACTTTAATTTCAAGGGGTTCTTCCAAGTTTTTAATCATTTCTGGAAACTCTAATTACGTATTTTGAGAGTTTTACCTCAACTAAAGAGTTTTCTTACAAATATGTACTGGAACCGTCAGGATTTTAACAGAGTCATACAAAAGTCGCCAGAGTAATGGGGCCTCAATTGTAAACATACGCAGTTTAGACCTCACTTACAAGCTTTCTACACAAATTTTGAGCTGTATAAACAAGAATTCCTAATATTTGAAAGCAAATTCAAGTGAAAACGCTCCCTAAAGTGCCCGGAGTTGTAAATATTATCAGTTTGCTGGTCATTTCACGGCTTTCCACTGGTAATGTCTGTGATTACAAACGGCAGGAAATGTAGGAAGAATCGATTTACTTTTATTTCAGGTTGTTCTTCCAAGTTTTTAATCATTTCTGGAAACTCTAATTACGTATTTTAAGAGTTTTACCACAACTAGAGAGTTTTCTTACAAATATGTACTGGAACCGTCAGGATTTTAACAGAGTCATACAAAAGTCGCCAGAGTAATGCGGCCTCAATTGTAAACATAAGCACTCCAGTCCTCAATTACAGGCTTTCTGCACAAATTTTGATCTATATAAACAAGAATTCCTAATATTTGAAAGCAAATTCAAGTGAAAACGCTCCCTAAAGTGCCCGGAGTTGTAAATATTATCAGTTTGCTGGTCATTTCACGGCTTTCCACTGGTAATGTCTGTGATTACAAACGGCAGGAAATGTAGGAAGAATCTATTTACTTTGATTTCAAGAGGTTCTTCCAAGTTTTTAATCATTTCTGAAAACTCTAATTGCGTATTTTAAGAGTTTTACCACAACTAGAGAGTTTTCTTACAAATATGAACTGGAACCGTCAGGATTTTAACAGAGTCATACAAAAGTCGCCAGAGTAATGGGGCCTCAATTGTAAGCATCCGCAGTTTAGACCTCACTTACAGGCTTTCTACACAAATTTTTAGCTGTATAAACAAGAATTCCTAATATTTGAAAGCAAATTCAAGTGAAAACGCTCCCTAAAGTGCCCGGAGTTGTAAATATTATCAGTTTGCTGGTCATTTCACGGCTTTCCACTGGTAATGTCTGTGATTACAAACGGCAGGAAATGTAGGAAGAATCGATTTACTTTTATTTCAGGTTGTTCTTCCAAGTTTTTAATCATTTCTGGAAACTCTAATTACGTATTTTAAGAGTTTTACCACAACTAGAGAGTTTTCTTACAAATATGTTCTGGAACCGTCAGGATTTTAACAGAGTCATACAAAAGTCGCCAGAGTAATGCGGCCTCAATTGTAAACATAAGCACTCCAGTCCTCAATTACAGGCTTTCTGCACAAATTTTGATCTATATAAACAAGAATTCCTAATATTTAAAAGCAAATTCAAGTGAAAACGCTCCCTAAAGTGCCCGGAGTTGTAAATATTATCAGTTTGCTGGTCATTTCACGGCTTTCCACTGGTAATGTCTGTGATTACAAACGGCAGGAAATGTAGGATGAATCTATTTACTTTAATTTCAAAGGGTTCTTCCAAGTTTTTAATCATTTCTGGAAACTCTAATTACGTATTTTAAGAGTTTTACCACAACTAGAGAGTTTTCTTACAAATATGAACTGGAACCGTCAGGATTTTAACAGAGTCATACAAAAGTCGCCAGAGTAATGGGGCCTCAATTGTAAACATACGCAGTTTAGACCTCACTTACAGGCTTTCTACACAAATTTTTAGCTGTATAAACAAGAATTCCTAATATTTGAAAGCAAATTCAAGTGAAAACGCTCCCTAAAGTGCCCGGAGTTGTAAATATTATCAGTTTGCTGGTCATTTCACGGCTTTCCACTGGTAATGTCTGTGATTACAAACGGCAGGAAATGTAGGAAGAATCGATTTACTTTTATTTCAGGTTGTTCTTCCAAGTTTTTAATCATTTCTGGAAACTCTAATTACGTATTTTAAGAGTTTTACCACAACTAGAGAGTTTTCTTACAAATATGTACTGGAACCGTCAGGATTTTAACAGAGTCATACAAAAGTCGCCAGAGTAATGCGGCCTCAATTGTAAACATAAGCACTCCAGTCCTCAATTACAGGCTTTCTGCACAAATTTTGATCTATATAAACAAGAATTCCTAATATTTGAAAGCAAATTCAAGTGAAAACGCTCCCTAAAGTGCCCGGAGTTGTAAATATTATCAGTTTGCTGGTCATTTCACGGCTTTCCACTGGTAATGTCTGTGATTACAAACGGCAGGAAATGTAGGAAGAATCTATTTACTTTGATTTCAAGAGGTTCTTCCAAGTTTTTAATCATTTCTGAAAACTCTAATTGCGTATTTTTAAGAGTTTTACCAAAACTAGAGAGTTTTCTTACAAATATGTACTGGAACCGTCAGGATTTTAACAGAGTCATACAAAAGTCGCCAGAGTAATGGGGCCTCAATTGTAAACATACGCAGTATAGACCTCATTACAGGATTTATACACAAATTTTTAGCTGTATAAACAAGAATTCCTACTATTTGAAAGCAAATTCAAGTGAAAACGCTCCCTAAAGTGCCCGGAGTTGTAAATATTATCAGTTTGCTGGTCATTTCACGGCTTTCCACTGGTAATGTCTGTGATTACAAAAGGCAGGAAATGTAGGAAGAATCTATTTACTTTAATTTCAAGGGGTTCTTCCAAGTTTTTAATCATTTCTGGAAACTCTAATTACGTATTTTGAGAGTTTTACCACAACTAGAGAGTTTTCTTACAAATATGTACTGGAACCGTCAGGATTTTAACAGAGTCATACAAAAGTCGCCAGAGTAATGGGGCCTCAATTGTAAACATAGGGAGTATAGACCTCACTTACAGGCTTTATACACAAATTTTTAGCTGTATAAACAAGAATTCCTACTATTTGAAAACAAATTCAAGTGAAAACGCTCCCTAAAGTGCCCGGAGTTGTAAATATTATCAGTTTGCTGGTCATTTCACGGCTTTCCACTGGTAATGTCTGTGATTACAAACGGCAGGAAATGTAGGAAGAATCGATTTACTTTTATTTCAGGTTGTTCTTCCAAGTTTTTAATCATTTCTGGAAACTCTAATTACGTATTTTAAGAGTTTTACCACAACTAGAGAGTTTTCTTACAAATATGTACTGGAACCGTCAGGATTTTAACAGAGTCATACAAAAGTCGCCAGAGTAATGCGGCCTCAATTGTAAACATAAGCACTCCAGTCCTCAATTACAGGCTTTCTGTATAAATGTTGATCTATACAAACAAGAATTCCTAATATTTGAAAACAAATTCAAGTGAAAACGCTCCCTAAAGTGCCCGGATTTGTAAATATTATCAGTTTGCTGGTCATTTCACGGCTTTCCACTGGTAATGTCTGTGATTACAAACGGCAGGAAATGTAGGAAGAATCTATTTACTTTGATTTCAAGAGGTTCTTCCAAGTTTTTAATCATTTCTGAAAACTCTAATTGCGTATTTTTAAGAGTTTTACCAAAACTAGAGAGTTTTCTTACAAATATGTACTGGAACCGTCAGGATTTTAACAGAGTCATACAAAAGTCGCCAGAGTAATGGGGCCTCAATTGTAAACATACGCAGTATAGACCTCACTTACAGGCTTTATACTCAAATTTTTAGCTGTATAAACAAAAATTCCTAATATTTGAAAGCAAATTCAAGTGAAAACGCTCCCTAAAGTGCCCGGCGTTGTAAATATTATCAGTTTGCTGGTCATTTCACGGCTTTCCACTGGTAATGTCTGTGATTACAAACGGCAGGAAATGTAGGTAGAATCTATTTACTTTAATTTCAAGGGGTTCTTCCAAGTTTTTAATCATTTCTGGAAACTCTAATTACGTATTTTGAGAGTTTTACCACAACTAAAGAGTATTCTTACAAATATGTACTGGAACCGTCAGGATTTTAACAGAGTCATACAAAAGTCGCCAGAGTAATGGGGCCTCAATTGTAAACATACGCAGTTTAGACCTCACTTACAAGCTTTCTACACAAATTTTGAGCTGTATAAACAAGAATTCCTAATATTTGAAAGCAAATTCAAGTGAAAACGCTCCCTAAAGTGCCCGGAGTTGTAAATATTATCAGTTTGCTGGTCATTTCACGGCTTTCCACTGGTAATGTCTGTGATTACAAACGGCAGGAAATGTAGGAAGAATCGATTTACTTTTATTTCAGGTTGTTCTTCCAAGTTTTTAATCATTTCTGGAAACTCTAATTACGTATTTTAAGAGTTTTACCACAACTAGAGAGTTTTCTTACAAATATGTACTGGAACCGTCAGGATTTTAACAGAGTCATACAAAAGTCGCCAGAGTAATGCGGCCTCAATTGTAAACATAAGCAATCCAGTCCTCAATTACAGGCTTTCTGCACAAATTTTGATCTATATAAACAAGAATTCCTAATATTTGAAAGCAAATTCAAGTGAAAACGCTCCCTAAAGTGCCCGGAGTTGTAAATATTATCAGTTTGCTGGTCATTTCACGGCTTTCCACTGGTAATGTCTGTGATTACAAACGGCAGGAAATGTAGGAAGAATCTATTTACTTTGATTTCAAGAGGTTCTTCCAAGTTTTTAATCATTTCTGAAAACTCTAATTGCGTATTTTTAAGAGTTTTACCAAAACTAGAGAGTTTTCTTACAAATATGTACTGGAACCGTCAGGATTTTAACAGAGTCGTACAAAAGTCGCCAGAGTAATGGGGCCTCAATTGTAAACATACGCAGTATAGACCTCACTTACAGGCTTTATACTCAAATTTTTAGCTGTATAAACAAGAATTCCTAATATTTGAAAGCAAATTCAAGTGAAAACGCTCCCTAAAGTGCCCGGAGTTGTAAATATTATCAGTTTGCTGGTCATTTCACGGCTTTCCACTGGTAATGTCTGTGATTTCAAACGGCAGGAAATGTAGGATGAATCTATTTACTTCAATTTCAAGGGGTTCTTCCAAGTTTTTAATCATTTCTGGAAACTCTAATTACGTATTTTAAGAGTTTTACCACAACTAGAGAGTTTTCTTACAAATATGAACTGGAACCGTCAGGATTTTAACAGAGTCATACAAAAGTCGCCAGAGTAATGGGGCCTCAATTGTAAACATACGCAGTTTAGACCTCACTTACAGGCTTTCTACACAAATTTTGAGCTGTATAAACAAGAATTCCTAATATTTGAAAGCAAATTCAAGTGAAAACGCTCCCTAAAGTGCCCGGAGTTGTAAATATTATCAGTTTGCTGGTCATTTCACGGCTTTCCACTGGTAATGTCTGTGATTACAAACGGCAGGAAATGTAGGAAGAATCTATTTACTTTAATTTCAAGGGGTTCTTCCAAGTTTTTAATCATTTCTGGAAACTCTAATTACGTATTTTAAGAGTTTTACCACAACTAGAAAGTTTTCTTACAAATATGTACTGGAACCGTCAGGATTTTAACAGAGTCATACAAAAGTCGCCAGAGTAATGGGGCCTCAATTGTAAACATAGGCAGTATAGACCTCACTTACAGGCTTTATACACAAAATTTTAGCTGTATAAACAAGAATTCCTACTATTTGAAAGCAAATTCAAGTGAAAACGCTCCCTAAAGTGCCCGGAGTTGTAAATATTATCAGTTTGCTGGTCATTTCACGGCTTTCCACTGGTAATGTCTGTGATTACAAACGGCAGGAAATGTAGGAAGAATCTATTTACTTTAATTTCAAGGGGTTCTTCCAAGTTTTTAATCATTTCTGGAAACTCTAATTACGTATTTTGAGAGTTTTACCACAACTAGAGAGTTTTCTTACAAATATGAACTGGAACCGTCAGGATTTTAACAGAGTCATACAAAAGTCGCCAGAGTAATGGGGCCTCAATTGTAAACATACGCAGTTTAGACCTCACTTACAGGCTTTCTACACAAATTTTGAGCTGTATAAACAAGAATTCCTAATATTTGAAAGCAAATTCAAGTGAAAACGCCCCCTAAAGTGCCCGGAGTTGTAAATATTATCAGTTTGCTGGTCATTTCACGGCTTTCCACTGGTAATGTCTGTGATTACAAACGGCAGGAAATGTAGGAAGAATCTATTTACTTTAATTTCAAGGGGTTCTTCCAAGTTTTTAATCATTTCTGGAAACTCTAATTACGTATTTTAAGAGTTTTACCACAACTAGAAAGTTTTCTTACAAATATGTACTGGAACCGTCAGGATTTTAACAGAGTCATACAAAAGTCGCCAGAGTAATGGGGCCTCAATTGTAAACATAGGCAGTATAGACCTCACTTACAGGCTTTATACACAAAATTTTAGCTGTATAAACAAGAATTCCTACTATTTGAAAGCAAATTCAAGTGAAAACGCTCCCTAAAGTGCCCGGAGTTGTAAATATTATCAGTTTGCTGGTCATTTCACGGCTTTCCACTGGTAATGTCTGTGATTACAAACGGCAGGAAATGTAGGAAGAATCTATTTACTTTAATTTCAAGGGGTTCTTCCAAGTTTTTAATCATTTCTGGAAACTCTAATTACGTATTTTGAGAGTTTTACCACAACTAGAGAGTTTTCTTACAAATATGAACTGGAACCGTCAGGATTTTAACAGAGTCATACAAAAGTCGCCAGAGTAATGCGGCCTCAATTGTAAACATAAGCACTCCAGTCCTCAATTACAGGCTTTCTGCACAAATTTTGATCTATATAAACAAGAATTCCTAATATTTGAAAGCAAATTTAAGTGAAAACGCTCCCTAAAGTGCCCGGAGTTGTAAATATTATCAGTTTGCTGGTCATTTCACGGCTTTCCACTGGTAATGTCTGTGATTACAAACGGCAGGAAATGTAGGAAGAATCTATTTACTTTAATTTCAAGGGGTTCTTCCAAGTTTTTAATCATTTCTGGAAACTCTAATTACGTATTTTAAGAGTTTTACCACAACTAGAAAGTTTTCTTACAAATATGTACTGGAACCGTCAGGATTTTAACAGAGTCATACAAAAGTCGCCAGAGTAATGGGGCCTCAATTGTAAACATAGGCAGTATAGACCTCACTTACAGGCTTTATACACAAATTTTTAGCTGTATAAACAAGAATTCCTACTATTTGAAAGCAAATTCAAGTGAAAACGCTCCCTAAAGTGCCCGGAGTTTTAAATATTATCAGTTTGCTGGTCATTTCACGGCTTTCCACTGGTAATGTCTGTGATTACAAACGGCAGGAAATGTAGGAAGAATCGATTTACTTTTATTTCAGGTTGTTCTTCCAAGTTTTTAATCATTTCTGGAAACTCTAATTACGTATTTTAAGAGTTTTACCACAACTAGAGAGTTTTCTTACAAATATGTACTGGAACCGTCAGGATTTTAACAGAGTCATACAAAAGTCGCCAGAGTAATGCGGCCTCAATTGTAAACATAAGCACTCCAGTCCTCAATTACAGGCTTTCTGTATAAATGTTGATCTATACAAACAAGAATTCCTAATATTTGAAAGCAAATTCAAGTGAAAACGCTCCCTAAAGTGCCCGGATTTGTAAATATTATCAGTTTGCTGGTCATTTCACGGCTTTCCACTGGTAATGTCTGTGATTACAAACGGCAGGAAATGTAGGAAGAATCTATTTACTTTGATTTCAAGAGGTTCTTCCAAGTTTTTAATCATTTCTGAAAACTCTAATTGCGTATTTTTAAGAGTTTTACCAAAACTAGAGAGTTTTCTTACAAATATGTACTGGAACCGTCAGGATTTTAACAGAGTCATACAAAAGTCGCCAGAGTAATGGGGCCTCAATTGTAAACATACGAAGTATAGACCTCACTTACAGGCTTTATACACAAATTTTTAGCTGTATAAACAAGAATTCCTACTATTTGAAAGCAAATTCAAGTGAAAACGCTCCCTAAAGTGCCCGGCGTTGTAAATATTATCAGTTTGCTGGTCATTTCACGGCTTTCCACTGGTAATGTCTGTGATTACAAACGGCAGGAAATGTAGGAAGAATCTATTTACTTTAATTTCAAGGGGTTCTTCCAAGTTTTTAATCATTTCTGGAAACTCTAATTACGTATTTTGAGAGTTTTACCACAACTAAAGAGTTTTCTTACAAATATGTACTGGAACCGTCAGGATTTTAACAGAGTCATACAAAAGTCGCCAGAGTAATGGGGCCTCAATTGTAAACATACGCAGTTTAGACCTCACTTACAAGCTTTCTACACAAATTTTGAGCTGTATAAACAAGAATTCCTAATATTTGAAAGCAAATTCAAGTGAAAACGCTCCCTAAAGTGCCCGGAGTTGTAAATATTATCAGTTTGCTGGTCATTTCACGGCTTTCCACTGGTAATGTCTGTGATTACAAACGGCAGGAAATGTAGGAAGAATCGATTTACTTTTATTTCAGGTTGTTCTTCCAAGTTTTTAATCATTTCTGGAAACTCTAATTACGTATTTTAAGAGTTTTACCACAACTAGAGAGTTTTCTTACAAATATGTACTGGAACCGTCAGGATTTTAACAGAGTCATACAAAAGTCGCCAGAGTAATGCGGCCTCAATTGTAAACATAAGCACTCCAGTCCTCAATTACAGGCTTTCTGCACAAATTTTGATCTATATAAACAAGAATTCCTAATATTTGAAAGCAAATTCAAGTGAAAACGCTCCCTAAAGTGCCCGGAGTTGTAAATATTATCAGTTTGCTGGTCATTTCACGGCTTTCCACTGGTAATGTCTGTGATTACAAACGGCAGGAAATGTAGGAAGAATCTATTTACTTTGATTTCAAGAGGTTCTTCCAAGTTTTTAATCATTTCTGAAAACTCTAATTGCGTATTTTTAAGAGTTTTACCAAAACTAGAGAGTTTTCTTACAAATATGTACTGGAACCGTCAGGATTTTAACAGAGTCGTACAAAAGTCGCCAGAGTAATGGGGCCTCAATTGTAAACATACGCAGTATAGACCTCACTTACAGGCTTTATACTCAAATTTTTAGCTGTATAAACAAGAATTCCTAATATTTGAAAGCAAATTCAAGTGAAAACGCTCCCTAAAGTGCCCGGAGTTGTAAATATTATCAGTTTGCTGGTCATTTCACGGCTTTCCACTGGTAATGTCTGTGATTTCAAACGGCAGGAAATGTAGGATGAATCTATTTACTTCAATTTCAAAGGGTTCTTCCAAGTTTTTAATCATTTCTGGAAACTCTAATTACGTATTTTAAGAGTTTTACCACAACTAGAGAGTTTTCTTACAAATATGAACTGGAACCGTCAGGATTTTAACAGAGTCATACAAAAGTCGCCAGAGTAATGGGGCCTCAATTGTAAACATACGCAGTTTAGACCTCACTTACAGGCTTTCTACACAAATTTTGAGCTGTATAAACAAGAATTCCTAATATTTGAAAGCAAATTCAAGTGAAAACGCTCCCTAAAGTGCCCGGAGTTGTAAATATTATCAGTTTGCTGGTCATTTCACGGCTTTCCACTGGTAATGTCTGTGATTACAAACGGCAGAAAATGTAGGAAGAATCTATTTACTTTAATTTCAAGGGGTTCTTCCAAGTTTTTAATCATTTCTGGAAACTCTAATTACGTATTTTAAGAGTTTTACCACAACTAGAAAGTTTTCTTACAAATATGTACTGGAACCGTCAGGATTTTAACAGAGTCATACAAAAGTCGCCAGAGTAATGGGGCCTCAATTGTAAACATACGCAGTTTAGACCTCACTTACAGGCTTTCCACACAAATTTTGAGCTGTATAGACAAGAATTCCTAATATTTAAAAGCAAATTCAAGTGAAAACGCTCCCTAAAGTGCCCGGAGTTGTAAATATTATCAGTTTGCTGGTCATTTCACGGCTTTCCACTGGTAATGTCTGTGATTACAAACGGCAGGAAATGTAGGAAGAATCTATTTACTTTAATTTCAAGGGGTTCTTCCAAGTTTTTAATCATTTCTGGAAACTCTAATTACGTATTTTTGAGAGTTTTACCACAACTAGAGAGTTTTCTTACAAATATGTACTGGAACCGTCAGGATTTTAACAGAGTCATACAAAAGTCGCCAGAGTAATGGGGCCTCAATTGTAAACATACGCAGTATAGACCTCACTTACAGGCTTTATACTCAAATTTTTAGCTGTATAAACAAGAATTCCTAATATTTGAAAGCAAATTCAAGTGAAAACGCTCCCTAAAGTGCCCGGAGTTGTAAATATTATCAGTTTGCTGGTCATTTCACGGCTTTCCACTGGTAATGTCTGTGATTACAAACGGCAGGAAATGTAGGATGAATCTATTTACTTTAATTTCAAAGGGTTCTTCCAAGTTTTTAATCATTTCTGGAAACTCTAATTACGTATTTTAAGAGTTTTACCACAACTAGAGAGTTTTCTTACAAATATGAACTGGAACCGTCAGGATTTTAACAGAGTCATACAAAAGTCGCCAGAGTAATGGGGCCTCAATTGTAAACATAGGCAGTTTAGACCTCACTTACAGGCTTTCTACACAAATTTTCAGCTGTATAAACAAGAATTCCTAATATTTGAAAGCAAATTCAAGTGAAAACGCTCCCTAAAGTGCCCGGAGTTGTAAATATTATCAGTTTGCTGGTCATTTCACGGCTTTCCACTGGTAATGTCTGTGATTACAAACGGCAGGAAATGTAGGAAGAATCTATTTACTTTGATTTCAAGAGGTTCTTCCAAGTTTTTAATCATTTCTGAAAACTCTAATTGCGTATTTTTAAGAGTTTTACCAAAACTAGAGAGTTTTCTGACAAATATGTACTGGAACCGTCAGGATTTTAACAGAGTCGTACAAAAGTCGCCAGAGTAATGGGGCCTCAATTGTAAACATACGCAGTATAGACCTCACTTACAGGCTTTATACTCAAATTTTTAGCTGTATAAACAAGAATTCCTAATATTTGAAAGCAAACTCAAGTGAAAACGCTCCCTAAAGTGCCCGGAGTTGTAAATATTATCAGTTTGCTGGTCATTTCACGGCTTTCCACTGGTAATGTCTGTGATTACAAACGGCAGGAAATGTAGGATGAATCTATTTACTTCAATTTCAAAGGGTTCTTCCAAGTTTTTAATCATTTCTGGAAACTCTAATTACGTATTTTAAGAGTTTTACCACAACTAGAGAGTTTTCTTACAAATATGAACTGGAACCGTCAGGATTTTAACAGAGTCATACAAAAGTCGCCAGAGTAATGGGGCCTCAATTGTAAACATACGCAGTTTAGACCTCACTTACAGGCTTTCTACACAAATTTTGAGCTGTATAAACAAGAATTCCTAATATTTGAAAGCAAATTCAAGTGAAAACGCTCCCTAAAGTGCCCGGAGTTGTAAATATTATCAGTTTGCTGGTCATTTCACGGCTTTCCACTGGTAATGTCTGTGATTACAAACGGCAGGAAATGTAGGAAGAATCTATTTACTTTAATTTCAAGGGGTTCTTCCAAGTTTTTAATCATTTCTGGAAACTCTAATTACGTATTTTAAGAGTTTTACCACAACTAGAAAGTTTTCTTACAAATATGTACTGGAACCGTCAGGATTTTAACAGAGTCATACAAAAGTCGCCAGAGTAATGGGGCCTCAATTGTAAACATACGCAGTTTAGACCTCACTTACAGGCTTTCCACACAAATTTTGAGCTGTATAGACAAGAATTCCTACTATTTGAAAGCAAATTCAAGTGAAAACGCTCCCTAAAGTGCCCGGAGTTGTAAATATTATCAGTTTGCTGGTCATTTCACGGCTTTCCACTGGTAATGTCTGTGATTACAAACGGCAGGAAATGTAGGAAGAATCTATTTACTTTAATTTCAAGGGGTTCTTCCAAGTTTTTAATCATTTCTGGAAACTCTAATTACGTATTTTTGAGAGTTTTACCACAACTAGAGAGTTTTCTTACAAATATGTACTGGAACCGTCAGGATTTTAACAGAGTCATACAAAAGTCGCCAGAGTAATGGGGCCTCAATTGTAAACATACGCAGTATAGACCTAACTTACAGGCTTTATACTCAAATTTTTAGCTGTATAAACAAGAATTCCTAATATTTGAAAGCAAATTCAAGTGAAAACGCTCCCTAAAGTGCCCGGAGTTGTAAATATTATCAGTTTGCTGGTCATTTCACGGCTTTCCACTGGTAATGTCTGTGATTACAAACGGCAGGAAATGTAGGATGAATCTATTTACTTTAATTTCAAAGGGTTCTTCCAAGTTTTTAATCATTTCTGGAAACTCTAATTACGTATTTTAAGAGTTTTACGACAACTAGAGAGTTTTCTTACAAATATGAACTGGAACCGTCAGGATTTTAACAGAGTCATACAAAAGTCGCCAGAGTAATGGGGCCTCAATTATAAACATACGCAGTTTAGACCTCACTTACCGGCTTTCTACACAAATTTTCAGCTGTATAAACAAGAATTCCTAATATTTGAAAGCAAATTCAAGTGAAAACGCTCCCTAAAGTGCCCGGAGTTGTAAATATTATCAGTTTGCTGGTCATTTCACGGCTTTCCACTGGTAATGTCTGTGATTACAAACGGCAGGAAATGTAGGAAGAATCTATTTACTTTGATTTCAAGAGGTTCTTCCAAGTTTTTAATCATTTCTGAAAACTCTAATTGCGTATTTTTAAGAGTTTTACCAAAACTAGAGAGTTTTCTTACAAATACGTACTGGAACCGTCAGGATTTTAACAGAGTCATACAAAAGTCGCCAGAGTAATGGGGCCTCAATTGTAAACATACGCAGTATAGACCTCACTTACAGGCTTTATACTCAAATTTTTAGCTGTATAAACAAGAATTCCTAATATTTGAAAGCAAATTCAAGTGAAAACGATCCCTAAAGTGCCCGGAGTTGTAAATATTATCAGTTTCCTGGTCATTTCACGGCTTTACACTGGTAATGTCTGTGATTACAAACGGCAGGAAATGTAGGATGAATCTATTTACTTTAATTTCAAAGGGTTCTTCCAAGTTTTTAATCATTTCTGGAAACTCTAATTACGTATTTTAAGAGTTTTACCACAACTAGAGAGTTTTCTTACAAATATGAACTGGAACCGTCAGGATTTTAACAGAGTCATACAAAAGTCGCCAGAGTAATGGGGCCTCAATTGTAAACAAACGCAGTTTAGACCTCACTTACAGGCTTTCTACACAAATTTTCAGCTGTATAAACAAGAATTCCTAATATTTGAAAGCAAATTCAAGTGAAAACGCTCCCTAAAGTGCCCGGAGTTGTAAATATTATCAGTTTGCTGGTCATTTCACGGCTTTCCACTGGTAATGTCTGTGATTACAAACGGCAGGAAATGTAGGAAGAATCTATTTACTTTGATTTCAAGAGGTTCTTCCAAGTTTTTAATCATTTCTGAAAACTCTAATTGCGTATTTTTAAGAGTTTTACCAAAACTAGAGAGTTTTCTGACAAATATGTACTGGAACCGTCAGGATTTTAACAGAGTCGTACAAAAGTCGCCAGAGTAATGGGGCCTCAATTGTAAACATACGCAGTATAGACCTCACTTACAGGCTTTATACTCAAATTTTTAGCTGTATAAACAAGAATTCCTAATATTTGAAAGCAAACTCAAGTGAAAACGCTCCCTCAAGTGCCCGGAGTTGTAAATATTATCAGTTTGCTGGTCATTTCACGGCTTTCCACTGGTAATGTCTGTGATTACAAACGGCAGGAAATGTAGGATGAATCTATTTACTTCAATTTCAAAGGGTTCTTCCAAGTTTTTAATCATTTCTGGAAACTCTAATTACGTATTTTAAGAGTTTTACCACAACTAGAGAGTTTTCTTACAAATATGAACTGGAACCGTCAGGATTTTAACAGAGTCATACAAAAGTCGCCAGAGTAATGGGGCCTCAATTGTAAACATACGCAGTTTAGACCTCACTTACAGGCTTTCTACACAAATTTTGAGCTGTATAAACAAGAATTCCTAATATTTGAAAGCAAATTCAAGTGAAAACGCTCCCTAAAGTGCCCGGAGTTGTAAATATTATCAGTTTGCTGGTCATTTCACGGCTTTCCACTGGTAATGTCTGTGATTACAAACGGCAGGAAATGTAGGAAGAATCTATTTACTTTAATTTCAAGGGGTTCTTCCAAGTTTTTAATCATTTCTGGAAACTCTAATTACGTATTTTAAGAGTTTTACCACAACTAGAAAGTTTTCTTACAAATATGTACTGGAACCGTCAGGATTTTAACAGAGTCATACAAAAGTCGCCAGAGTAATGGGGCCTCAATTGTAAACATACGCAGTTTAGACCTCACTTACAGGCTTTCCACACAAATTTTGAGCTGTATAGACAAGAATTCCTACTATTTGAAAGCAAATTCAAGTGAAAACGCTCCCTAAAGTGCCCGGAGTTGTAAATATTATCAGTTTGCTGGTCATTTCACGGCTTTCCACTGGTAATGTCTGTGATTACAAACGGCAGGAAATGTAGGAAGAATCTATTTACTTTAATTTCAAGGGGTTCTTCCAAGTTTTTAATCATTTCTGGAAACTCTAATTACGTATTTTTGAGAGTTTTACCACAACTAGAGAGTTTTCTTACAAATATGTACTGGAACCGTCAGGATTTTAACAGAGTCATACAAAAGTCGCCAGAGTAATGGGGCCTCAATTGTAAACATACGCAGTATAGACCTAACTTACAGGCTTTATACTCAAATTTTTAGCTGTATAAACAAGAATTCCTAATATTTGAAAGCAAATTCAAGTGAAAACGCTCCCTAAAGTGCCCGGAGTTGTAAATATTATCAGTTTGCTGGTCATTTCACGGCTTTCCACTGGTAATGTCTGTGATTACAAACGGCAGGAAATGTAGGATGAATCTATTTACTTTAATTTCAAAGGGTTCTTCCAAGTTTTTAATCATTTCTGGAAACTCTAATTACGTATTTTAAGAGTTTTACGACAACTAGAGAGTTTTCTTACAAATATGAACTGGAACCGTCAGGATTTTAACAGAGTCATACAAAAGTCGCCAGAGTAATGGGGCCTCAATTGTAAACATACGCAGTTTAGACCTCACTTACCGGCTTTCTACACAAATTTTCAGCTGTATAAACAAGAATTCCTAATATTTGAAAGCAAATTCAAGTGAAAACGCTCCCTAAAGTGCCCGGAGTTGTAAATATTATCAGTTTGCTGGTCATTTCACGGCTTTCCACTGGTAATGTCTGTGATTACAAACGGCAGGAAATGTAGGAAGAATCTATTTACTTTGATTTCAAGAGGTTCTTCCAAGTTTTTAATCATTTCTGAAAACTCTAATTGCGTATTTTTAAGAGTTTTACCAAAACTAGAGAGTTTTCTTACAAATACGTACTGGAACCGTCAGGATTTTAACAGAGTCATACAAAAGTCGCCAGAGTAATGGGGCCTCAATTGTAAACATACGCAGTATAGACCTCACTTACAGGCTTTATACTCAAATTTTTAGCTGTATAAACAAGAATTCCTAATATTTGAAAGCAAATTCAAGTGAAAACGCTCCCTAAAGTGCCCGGAGTTGTAAATATTATCAGTTTGCTGGTCATTTCACGGCTTTCCACTGGTAATGTCTGTGATTACAAACGGCAGGAAATGTAGGATGAATCTATTTACTTTAATTTCAAAGGGTTCTTCCAAGTTTTTAATCATTTCTGGAAACTCTAATTACGTATTTTAAGAGTTTTACCACAACTAGAGAGTTTTCTTACAAATATGAACTGGAACCGTCAGGATTTTAACAGAGTCATACAAAAGTCGCCAGAGTAATGGGGCCTCAATTGTAAACATACGCAGTTTAGACCTCACTTACAGGCTTTCTACACAAATTTTCAGCTGTATAAACAAGAATTCCTAATATTTGAAAGCAAATTCAAGTGAAAACGCTCCCTAAAGTGCCCGGAGTTGTAAATATTATCAGTTTGCTGGTCATTTCACGGCTTTCCACTGGTAATGTCTGTGATTACAAACGGCAGGAAATGTAGGAAGAATCTATTTACTTTGATTTCAAGAGGTTCTTCCAAGTTTTTAATCATTTCTGAAAACTCTAATTGCGTATTTTTAAGAGTTTTACCAAAACTAGAGAGTTTTCTTACAAATATGTACTGGAACCGTCAGGATTTTAACAGAGTCGTACAAAAGTCGCCAGAGTAATGGGGCCTCAATTGTAAACATACGCAGTATAGACCTCACTTACAGGCTTTATACTCAAATTTTTAGCTGTATAAACAAGAATTCCTAATATTTGAAAGCAAACTCAAGTGAAAACGCTCCCTAAAGTGCCCGGAGTTGTAAATATTATCAGTTTGCTGGTCATTTCACGGCTTTCCACTGGTAATGTCTGTGATTACAAACTGCAGGAAATGTAGGATGAATCTATTTACTTCAATTTCAAAGGGTTCTTCCAAGTTTTTAATCATTTCTGGAAACTCTAATTACGTATTTTAAGAGTTTTACCACAACTAGAGAGTTTTCTTACAAATATGAACTGGAACCGTCAGGATTTTAACAGAGTCATACAAAAGTCGCCAGAGTAATGGGGCCTCAATTGTAAACATACGCAGTTTAGACCTCACTTACAGGCTTTCTACACAAATTTTGAGCTGTATAAACAAGAATTCCTAATATTTGAAAGCAAATTCAAGTGAAAACGCTCCCTAAAGTGCCCGGAGTTGTAAATATTATCAGTTTGCTGGTCATTTCACGGCTTTCCAATGGTAATGTCTGTGATTACAAACGGCAGGAAATGTAGGAAGAATCTATTTACTTTAATTTCAAGGGGTTCTTCCAAGTTTTTAATCATTTCTGGAAACTCTAATTACGTATTTTAAGAGTTTTACCACAACTAGAAAGTTTTCTTACAAATATGTACTGGAACCGTCAGGATTTTAACAGAGTCATACAAAAGTCGCCAGAGTAATGGGGCCTCAATTGTAAACATACGCAGTATAGACCTCACTTACAGGCTTTATACTCAAAT
>NW_027669556.1:0-33266 GCF_964212035.1 Myotis nattereri | reverse complement strand
CGACAGTTATTTTTGTGCTTCAGTTTTCCCTTGCCTCTCTTGATATTATTGATTATTTGTAGTTTGCATTCATCTCCAGTGATCTGTTGCTGGAATCTGGTGGGATTAGTGGCGGTTCTATCAGAGTTTTCTACTCATGTAAATAGTCTCTTCCCCTCTTCTACTTCGTTCTCTCTTTTCAATATTTTTTCCTTTTTTCCCCGTCCTATTTCCCAATTTCATTTTTGAACTCCTTTTTTTTATTCTTACTTTTCTTTTCTTGTTTCTCTTTTATCTTTTTCTCTTCTTTCTTCCTTATCCCCTAATCCTCTTAATTTGGGCAGTCTCCTTTATTTGGGGTTATTAATATTGTGAATATATTTGTTTTCAGTGCCTGTTACATTGTGCCTTGACATGTTGCATTATGTGCCCTTAAATCAACGCAGCAGATCCAAGCCGTAGCAGCCTCCTGATCACCATACCCTCTGAGGATCAGCAGCTGTATGTGAAGCCTCCCCCCACCAGCAAGAAGAGTCACCAAAGCTGTGAACAGCACACATAAGAGGAGCTGCCAACTGAGGAAAAGCTGCTACCACAACCGCCCGAGGAGCAACCGCAGCCCAAGGAGCCACTGCCACCCAGGGAGCAGCTCATGAATGACTCAACGTCTAGATATGTCAGTCAGATCAAACATAGGTATACAAAGAAACCCCCAAAGGAAAGAGAAGGAGGATTCGCCAGAAAACCAGCTAAGTGATACAGAGGCATGCAACATGAGAAGAAAAGAATTCAGAATAAGGGTCCTAGAGTGCATAAACCGGATGGAGGAAAAAATGAAAAACATATAGATGAACCAAGAAAACACAGATGAAAAAATCAACTACTTAAGCAAGAATCAAGAAGTAAGAGATGAAAAAATCAACAACTTAAGTAAGACCCAAGAAGAAATGAAGAGTGATATAGCTGCAATAAAAAACACCATTGAAAGTATCAACAGTAGACTAGGAGAAGCAGAGGACCGAATTAGTGAATTAGAAGACAAGGAAGCAAACACACCCAAACTGTACTGCAATTGGAGAAAAAAATTAAAAGACAGGAGGAGAGCGTAAGTGAGCTTTGGGACAACATGAAACGAAACACCATATGGATAATAGGGGTGCCAGAACAACAGAAAGAGGAACAAGGATTAGAAAACCTATTGGAAGAAATAATATCAGAAAACTTCCCTGCGGTGGAGAAGAAAAAAGTCAAACATGCCCAGAGAGTCCCAAACAAGGTGAACCCGAAAAGACCGACACAAGACACATCATAATTATCATGGCAACTGTTCAGGGCAAAGAGAGAATCTTACAGGCTGCAAGAGAGAGATGGAAAGTTACATACAAGGGATCTCCCATTAGATTATCCAATGATTTCTCAACAGAAACACATAAGGCAAGAAAAGAATGGACGGAAATTTACAAAGTGATGCAAAGCAAAGGACTGAATCCAAAAATACTCTATCCAGCCAGGCTATCATGCAAAATTGAAGGGGAAATAGGAAGCTTCACAGACAAAAAAAGGCTACGAGAGTTTATCACCACCAAGCCGGCAATGCTAGAAATTCTAAAGGGACTGGTGTAAAAAAGGAACAAAAAGCTCAGAAAGAAAACAGCCACACACAAAAAAAGAAATGGCTACAAACAAGTACCTTTCAATAATAACTTTAATCTTAAATGGACTAAATGCTCCAAGCAAGAGACATCAAGTGGCTGAATGGATAAAAAAAAAAAAAAAAAAAAAAACATGACCCATACATTTGTTGTCTACAAGAGACCCTCCTCAGAAGAAGGGACTCACACAGACTGAAAGTGAAGGGATGGAAAATTATCTTTCAGGCAAATGGAAAGGAAAAGAAAGCTGGGGTAGCAATACTTATATCGGACAAAATAGACCTCAAAGTGAAGGCCATAACAAGAGATAAAGAAGGCCACTTCATAATACCAAATGGAACAATACATCAAGAAGATATAACCCTGGTAAACATATATGCACCCAATGCAGGAGCACCCAAATACAAAAAAAAACCAAACAAACAAACAAAAAAAAAACTCCTGGAATATATCAAAGGAGAGATTGACAACAATACAATCATAGAGGGGGACTTTAATACACCACTGACATCACTGGATAAATCCTCTAGACAAACAATCAGCAAAGAAACAGCAATCCTAAATGACTCACTTAATCAGATGGACTTAATTGACATCTTCAGAATGCTTCACCCCACAGCCAAGGAATATACATTCTACTCAAGTGCTCTTAAGACACATTCAAAAATAGACCACATATTAGGTCACAAACAAAGTCTCCCCAAATTAAAGAAGATTGAAATCATACCAAGCATCTTCTCAGACCATGATGGCATAATATTAGAAATAAACTACAATAAAAACAACCCAAAATACTCAAACACTTGAAAGCTGAAGAGCACGTAATTAAATATTGATTGGGTTACCAATGAGATCAAAGAAGAAATTAAAAACATCCTGGAAAATAATGACAATGAAAACACAACAATCCAAAACCTATGGGACACATAGAAAGCAATCCTGAGAGGGAAGTTTATAGCTCTACAGGCCTATCTCAAAAAAACAAGAAAAAATGGTAGTAAATCATGTAACTCTACAACTCAAAGAATTAGAAAGAGAGCAACAACAACACCAAAAATCAGAGTTAGCAGAAGCAAGGAGATAATAAAGATTAGCGCAGAAATAAATGACATAGAGACCAAAAAAATAATACAGAAAATCAATGAAACCAAGAGCTGGTTCTTCGAAAGGATAAACAAGATTGACAAACCTCTAGCCAGGCTCACCAAGAAGCAAAGAGAGAGGACCCAAATAAACAAAATCAGAAACGATAGGGGCAAAATAACCACAGACACCACAGAAATACAAATGATTGTTAAAAAATACTGTGGACAGCTCTACTCCTACAAACTAGACAACCTGGAGGAAATGGATAAATTCCTAGAAAAATACAACATTCCAAAACTCAATCAGGAAGAATCTAAAAATCTCAACAGGCCAATAACTATGGAAGAAATTGAAGCAGTCATCAAAAAGCTTCCAGCAAACAAAAGCCCAGGACCAGATGGCCTCACAGGGGAATTTTACCAAACATTCAAGGAAGAACTAAAACCTATCCTCCTCAGACTACTACAAAAAATTCAGAAGGAAGGAACACTTCCAAGCTCATTCTATGAAGCCAGCATCACCCTAATACCAAAACCAGGTAAAGACAACACAATGAAAGAGAATTAAAGGCCAATATCCCTCATGAACATACACGCAAAAATCCTCAATACAATGTTAGCAAATCGGATCCAGCAGTACATCAGAAAGATCATACACCATGACCAAGTTGGATTTATCCCAGGGATGCAAGGATGGTAGAGTATCCGCAAGTCAATAAACGTGATACATCACATAAACAAATTGAAAGAAGAAAAACACATGGTCCAATCAATTGATGCAGAAAAAGCATTTGACAATACGCAAAACAATTTTTGATAAAAACTTTCAGCAAGGTGGGAGTAGAAGGATCATACCTCACCATAATAAAAGCCATATATGACAGGCCCACAGCCAACATTATACTCAATGGACAAAAACTAACACCATTTCCCCTAAGAACAGGAACAAGACAGGGATGCCAGCTCTCACCACTCCTGTTCAACGTAGTACTGGAAGTATTAGCCATTGCAATTAGACAAGAAGAAGAAATAAAAGGAAACCAAATTGAAAAAGAGGAAGTAAAACTGTTATCTGCAGGCGACATGATATTATACATACAAAACCCTAGAGACTCCATCAAAAAACTTCTAGACTTAATACATGAATTTGGCAATGTAGCAGGATACAATATTAACCCCAAGAAATCTGAGGCATTTCGATACATCAATAGTCAACTTTCAGAAAGAGAGATTACAAAAACAATCCCATTTACCATCGCACCAAAAAAATTGAGATACCTAGGAATAAACTTAAGTCAAGAGGTACAAGGCCTGTACTCACAAAACTACAGGACATTGAAAAAAGAGATAGAGGAAGACATAAACTGATGGAAGAACATACCTTGTTCATGGACTGGTAGAAGCAACATCATTAAGATATCCACAAAACCCAAAGCAATCTATAAATTCAATGCACTTCCCATTAAAACACCAAGGGCATACTTCACAGATCTAGAACGAACTCTCCAAAAATTCATCCATAATAAAAAAAGACCCCGAATAACTGCAGCAATCCTGAGAAAGAACAAAGTAGTTGGGATCTCAATACCAGATATCAAGCTGTATTACCAAGCCGCTGTTCTCAAAACTGCCTGGTACTGGCACAAGAACAGACATATAGATCAATGGAATAGAATAGAGAGCCCAGAATTCGACCGGAACGAATATGCTCAATTAATATTTGACAAAGGAGGCAAGAACATACAATGGAGTCAAGATAGTCTCTTCAATAAATGGTGCTGGGAAAATTGGACTGATATATGCAGGAAAATGAAACTAGACCACCAACTTACACCATACACAAATAAAAACTCAAAATGGATAAAGGACTTAAATGTACGACAGGAATCCATAAAAATTCCAGAAGAATCCAAAGGCAACAAAATCTCCGGTATATGCCAAAGTAATTTCTTCACTGATACAGCACCTAGGGCACTTGAAACTAAAGAGAAAATGAACAAATGGGACTCCATCAAAATAAAAAGCTTCTGCACAGCAAAAGAAACCATCAATGAAACAACAAGAAAACCCACTGCGTGGGAAAACATATTTGCCAATGTCATATCAGATAAGGGCATAATCTCCAAACTTTATAGGGAACTCATACAACTTAACAAAAGGAAGATAAAAAATCCAATCAAAAAATGAGCAAAGGATCTAAATAGACACCTTTCAAAAGAGGACATTCAGAAAGTCAAGAGACATATGAAAACATGCTCAAAGTCACTAATCATCTGATAAATGCAAATCAAAACAACAATGAGGTACCATCTCACACATGTCAGATTGGCTATCACCAACAAATCAACAAACGACAAGTGATGGAGAGGAGGTGGAGAAAGATGAACAGTCGTGCACTGCTGGTGGGTTGCAGACTGGTGCAACCACTACGGAAGGCAGTATGGAGATTCCTCAAAAAACTACAAATGGAACTGCCATTTGACCCTGTGATCCCACTTCTAGGAATATATCCCAAGAAACCAGAAACACCAATCAGAAAGGATATATGCACCCATATGTTCATAGAAGCACAATTCACCATAGCTAAGATCTGGATACAGCCTAGGTGCCCATCAGTAGATGAATAGATTAGAAAACTGTGATACATCTACACGATGGAATACTATGCTGCTGTAGAAAAGAAGGAACTCACCATTTGCAACAGAATGGATGGAAGTGGAAAGCATTATGATAAGTGAAATAAGCCAGTCAGTGAAAGAAAAATACCACATGATCTCACTGATTCATGGAAAATAAAGACCATTATAAACTTATGAACAATAATAGATACGAGGCAGAGCTGCCTCAAACGGATTGTCAAACTGCAGCGGGAAGGCCGGGAAGGGTTGGGGGGCAGAAGGGAAAGGGGTAAGAGATCAACCAAAGGACTGGTATGCATGCATACAAACATAACCAACGGACATAAGACACAGGGGGGGAAGTGGAGGCCAGGGGATTGTCAAGGACGGAGAAACAAAAAGGACACATATGTAATACTCATTGTAATACTTTACGCAATAAAATTAAAAAAAAGACAGTCTCTTCAATAAATGATGAAAATCAGACAGACACATGCAAGAAAATGAAACTACACCACCACCTTACACCATACACAAAAATAAACTCAAAGTGGATAAAGGACTTGAACGTTAGTTGGGAATCTATATGAAGAAATCTCAGAAGACTGCACAGGCAGCAAATTATCAGACTTATGTCTTGGCATCTCTTTACTGACACAGCTCTGAGGTCAATGAACACAAAGGAGAAATTAAACAAATGGTCCACATCAAAATAAAAATCTTCTGCACGGCAAACTATATCCTGAACAAAACAACAAGAAACCCCACTGAATAGGAGAACATACTTGCCAATGGTATCTCTGATAAGTGTTGAATTCCAAAGTTGACAGGGAACTCACACAAATTAACAATAGGAAGATAAACAATCCAATCAAAACATGGGCAAAGGACTTAAATGGACATTTTTTGAAAGGGGGCCTACATAAGGCCAAGAGACATAGGAAAAAATGCTCAAAGGCAATAACAGTCCAAGAGATGTGAATCAAAATGAGAGAAGTACCAATCCACCACTGTCAGAATAGCTGTCAGAAAAAAATAAAAAATAAAAAACCACAAGTGCTGGAGAGGATGCAGAGAAAAAGCAGCCAGGCAGCTGCAGCGAACAGGAGGCTATCTTGCTCCAGTGAAGGAGGAAGCCATGGTTCCCTGCCTGCCACTGCTGGAAAGTGAGCTTGCACTCTAAGCAACTATGTTGCAATTATAGACACTAAACAAACCCATGCTTTCAGCCAGCCAGCAGATCTGGAGTTGCAACAGAGTTTCGATAACAGAACCCAAACAAACACAGATACCTGCTTTCAGCAGCCGAGGCCTCAGAGCTGGAGCTGAGCCTCAGAGCTAAAGCCAGCCCTCAGTTCCAGTGACAGCCATAGAAGATAAATAAATCCCAGAATAAAAAAATTAAAAAAAGGAGAGGTTGGGAGCTTCAGTCACCCACCTGCCTGAGAAGAGCTCTCAGCCCCTCACCCAGACTGGCCAGGCTCCCCCCTGTCACTCACAGAGTAGGGTGGATCAGGAAGTTGCAATGCCACACTCAGTCACACTCAAGGCATGGTCAATGGGGTGGTTGTGGCGCCACCCCCTGTCAAGCACAGAGCAGGGTCCATCAGGTGGGTTGGGGCTCCATACCCTGTCACACACAGAGCAGGGCCGAACAGGGGGTTGGGGAGCTTCCCCCTATCACGCACAGAGCAGGGCCCATCAAGGGGTTGAGGGGCTCCCCGCTGTCACTCACAGAGTAGAGCCGATAGGGGAGTTGGGACACCGACCCTTCACACACAGATAAGGGAAGATCAGGGTGTTGGGGAGCTTCCCCTATCATGCACAGAGCAGGGCCGATAAGGGGGTGGGGCACCTTACCCTGTCAGGAACAGACTAGGGTGGAGAGGGAGGTTGAGGCCCCGCCCCCTGTCACACAGAGAGCCTCAGGGAGATCAGGGGGTTTGGGCGCTGCCCCCTGTCACAGTGATCCGGGTGCCCGGAGGCCTCTTGGCTCTGCTGATCCCAGTGCTGGGAGGCATATTACCCTTTTACTATATAGAATAGTGGCCTGGTGCACTGGTGGGGGCTGGCTGGTTTGCCCTGAAGGGTGTCCTGGATCAGGGTTGCGGTCCCCACTGGGGTGCCAGGCCAGTCTGGATGAGGGGATGATGGCTGTTTGCAGCTGGTTACACACCCTTCAGGGTGGGGGTCCCCACTGGGGTGCCTGGCCAGTCTGGGTGAGGGGCTGAGGGCTGTTTTCAGGCTGGGACTGAAGCTCCCAACTGCTCCTTTTTTTTGTTTTTTGTTTTTTTTATTCTGAGCCACTTTTAGCTCTGAGGCTCCAGCTCTTAGGCCTCCGCTCTTGAAAGCAGGTGTCTGGTTTTTTTGGGTTCTATATTCGAAACTCTGCATCAACTCCAGCTCTGAGATCCCAGCCGGCTGAAAGCTGGTTTCTGGGGTTTTGTTTAGCTTCTATATGTTGCAATGTTTCTTAAACTGCAAGCTCAGAGGCCGGCAAGGCAGGCGGGGAATGTTGCAGTCCTCTGGCACGGAAGAAAGCAAGCCTCATGTTCAGTTTAAGCTGCCTGGCTGCCGGCCGCATTCTTGGCTGGCAGTTAATTTGCATATCACCCTGATTAGCTAATGGGAAGGGTAGCAGTCGTACGCCAATTACCATGTTTCTCTTTTATTAGATAGGATATGCACACACACATATACATACATACATATATATATGTATATGTGTGTAGATATAGATATAGATATAGATATATAGATATAGATATACATATCTATATGTATCTCTCAGAGAGGGCTAATGAACTTTGATATTCAGCAAGGATGGAAATTAGCATTATATTACCCTGCAGTTGGCAAAATGGCTGAAGAAAATCTCCTAACCTGATAACCCTTTTAATGTTTAGCATACTTGACTGCTGACATGCCTGTTTGCTTTGCTAAAGGGCATATATGAGAAACCTAAAGCCAAGTCAATAAAAGCTGATGGGTGCTGGGTTTCAGAGAGCTTCTCTGCTAGAAAGAAAGGTCTCTGCCTGGCTCCCCCATGTCTTCTAAATTTCTATTTGTTGTCTAGTGTATTCATTTGTGTTCAGCTCCTTTTCCAGATCCTGAATCCTTGCTGCAAAAGGTTGCAGCATTCTGGCGCCAAATGTGGGCTTCTGGAGAGGAAATTTCACCAGAGTGAAAAATGAAGACATTTCACCAGAAAGCTGAGAAGTGCACTGAAAAGGTGGGGAAAATTCTCTGTGCAAAAAGCCCATGCCAGCTTTGGAAATTGTGAAACATAAAGTGGGCGGAAAATCTTTCTTTTCTGCCAGGCTATAATGAGGGAAAGTTTGATTATAAAGCAAAAAATTAAATAAATAATTGTAAACATTTACTTGTATGATCAAGGATAAAGAAATTAAAATATCAAAAGGTACTCTCTGAAATCAGGCTCAAGGAAAAAAAGTAACATTGCCATCTTGAACTATGTGTACTCTTGTTCACACTGCATTATGCCTAATTCATATTGGGGATCAAAAGTCTGTAATACCTAAGCCCTGGGTCCTCCACCTCTAGTGTGGAAAGGCACAGCATCTAGAGAAAACGGGGTTAACAGTCATTTTACAAAAGGACTCTTTAATGCTTTGTCTGAATATTACCATATGACACCTTGGGACAGGCAGATTTTAGGTAAAATAACTTTAGAGGACAGCCAATGTCATGAAGAGCACAATAGGATAATATACATGAAAACTACTCTGATTCATAAAGCCTTGTCTCTATGTTATGGGCGCATGTCAGTTGATTATTATTAATCTGTTTTGGTTATTTATTGTTAGTCTTTTCAGCATGCCTTCAATTTAATTTAATAAGAAAAGAAACAGTAGATGGAGAGGCCATTACTAAATATCTGAAACACCTCCCAACCCATTAATTACTAGTCTTTTGGTGATCCTGTAAAATGTATGCCCACTCTCGAGAGTGTTATTAAAAGTCTCATTTTATTTCCCAGACTGTCATTTGAAATTTGGATAGATGAGACATTCCTCACAATTTAAGGGATATCTCTGGGATTTCTGTATCCATGAAGAGAAAAACACTAGCTTAAGAGAAGTAACACACCACCCAATTTTGGGTGGCCTCTTGGACTGACCCCCATCTCTTCATAGATGCTATAGTACAAACCCAAGACTGTTTTTCTTTATAAGATGGTGAAAATGACACAAGGAAAATATACAGGCTGTGTTTAAGCAATAAGATTAGTGTTTCCATAAGAAGGGGCAGTTCTTAAATAATAATGGACCATATTCCAAGGATAACATTAAAGCCAATGAAAACCCAGTAAGTTTTCTCTGCTGCAAAATTTGCCACAGTGAAACACCCTTAGATGGTGATAACTGGCTTTTGGAATTTCAAAATTGTTAAAAGTTAAATAGATAGATATAACTAAAATGAAGGCTTTGTGACAAATCTTTTCAGTAATAATCTAATCTAACAAAAGATAAAAATGGTAATTGGCGTCCGACCACTACTGTTTCATTGTCTAATCAGGGCGATATACAAATTAACTGCCAACTAAGATGACACTGAACCGCCATCAAAGATGGCGATTAATTTGCATATGTAGGCACAATGGAGGGAGGCAAAAGGGAAAGCAGGAAGAAGCCCCCTGTCACTGACAGTGATCAGAAACCCAGGGGGGAGCTAAGAGCCCTGCCCGCAAGCCATGGTCGGAGAATTGGGCACCTTTGCCACCCTGGCTAGTGATAGTGGGAAGTAGGGTTGGAGCCGGTGAGGGGAGCTGGGCACGGGCGAAGTTGGCAGTCTCAGGAGCTAGGGGTCCCTTGCCTGGGCCTAAAGCAGTGCCTGCGATCACAGGGCCACTGCCGCTGCTGGTCACCGCTGCCCAGGCTAGACGCCTTGGCCAGAGGCGTTAGGCCTGGGCAGGGGCAGAGCCTGTAATGGTGGGTAGCTGGGGATGCCCTGCCCAGGCCTAATGCCTCAGCCAGAGGCGTTAGGCCTGGGCAGGGGCAGAGCGGGAGATCGTGGGGAGCTCGGGGTCCCCTGCCCAGGCCTAATGCCCCGGCCAGAGGTATTAGGCCTGGGCAGGGGCAGAGTGGGAGATCGTAGGGAGCTGCGGGTCCCCTGCCCAGGCCTACTGCCTTTGGCTAAAGGTGTTAGGTCTGAGCAGGGGCAGAGCCACATGCAACTGTGGGGAGCTGGGCGTCCCCTGCCCAGGCCTGACACCTCGGCCAAAGGCCTCAGGCCTGGGCAAGGGGCCGATCTGGCGATTGGTGATCAGAGGGTGATGAGGGTCAACTCCTCTGTCCGAGGCATCAGGCCTGGGCAGGGGGGGGGGGGCCAGCAGTTGTAGGGGGCCGGGGGTCCTCTGCCCAGGCCTGATGCATCAGGCCTGGGAGGGAGGTGGAGCCGGTGATGGGGGGGGATATGAGGTTCCCCTTGGCTAGGCCTGAAGCCTGTGTCAGAGGCGTCAGGCTTGGGCGCGGGGTGGTGCAAGCGATCAGAGGGAGATGAGGGTCCCCTGCCCAGGCATGATTCCTGGGCCAGAGGCATCAGGCATGGGCAGGGGTCAGAGCCAGTGATGGGGGGAGATGTGGGTCTCCTGTCCAAGCCTGACACCTCCGCTGACACCTCTGGCATAGGTGTCAGGCCTGGGCAAGCGGCCGATCCTGCGATTGGAGGGTAATGGGGGTCAACGTCTGAGGGCTCCCAGTAAGTGAGAGGGGGCAGGCTGGGCTGAGAGACACTATCCTTCCTCGCCCCAGTGCATGAATTTCGTGCACCGGGCCCATAGTTATAAATAAATATATTGATGGTGAGGGTGCAGTCCCTGAGGAGAGGGCGGACTGCACTCTCTGTTGGAGGAAAGGGCCAGTGGATCTTCTCCCTGTAAAAGCAGAGAACCTGGAAAAGCACTCTTAGATGTTATCTCTGAAGGAAAAATGTGGTGGTTTTAAAATTCCAATGGCTACAGGCCTTCTTCCTTTCTCCCCCTACTTCTTTGGCAACCTCATATGTCTAAACATACTTTTCCAAAGTCTTTGGTAACTTAAAAAATTGGAGTTGCTTACATTAAGTAATAAAACTTATTAAAACTCTAAATGTTTTGAAATAACAAAATTTTGAAATATTTATTTGAGTTTGACTCGAATGAAAAAACAAAGGACAGATTTGAATCTATTAATTAAATGAGTCTTTGTTAATTTTATTGGAAATATATCCATAAAAATGTGAAGGTATTACTAAACTAAGAAATGCTAAGGATTTAACTTACCACCTAAAATTTAAGGCTTCCAATAGTTAAAAGTTCAAATTAAATTGGGAGAAACTATATGCTCGTAATGATACAATGCATAAAGTTTAGAAATTCATTATCAAGAAAAATAATTCACGTGATTTCTCTGGAAAAACTTAGTAGCACAAAATATATTGTAGTCCTTATGTGTACTATGTGTGGTAAAATTTCAACCTAGGATATACTATTTTATTGGACTGATTAAAAAAGAGGATTATTTCTATGGTCTGAACCAAATTTTTAATATAAAACCAGTTTAAATTTTATTGATCTATTTTAGAGTAATTACAACAAATTTATAATGTAATGTTTGGGTTACACATATTTGTGATAGTCTTTCCATGTTAAATTTCAAGACTTTAACGAAGAGGTAGCTTTGACACTTGTCAAGTTCCCTGGAATAATTCAAGGGTTTACTCTTCTTAAAAGAAATATTTTAGGAAAAGAAATATTTTCAAACCAAATTACCCCAATCTAATATACTTGAAATCACTTGAAGCTTCATCACATAAAAATTAATAACTGTGTTCTCTTTACATGCATGTATTTTAAATGTTATAAAAGTTTCACCCTCTAAGGGAGGGCAGGACAAAGTTGCTGAATACTTCTTAAGCAACATCAGATTATTCAGCAGCAGAATTTTAAGATGGGAGCCCTGACAGCCAGATCTTTAGACAGAGCAGGGGGTAGTGCAACATCTGGACTTCATAGGTCAAATGTATAAGTTTACTTACTTTGCTTTCTCAATAAAGATGTGTACTTTAGTCACTAAATAAATTAGCTTTTTACAATATAATCATGGTCTCATATAAACTCAGTTATACGAGAAGCAGATATTTTATTAGCAACTGGTTCTAACACAGTCCAGAGTAAAATTTCTGTACCTTTACAAATGAGCACTAGCCAAAAGAATGCTGTTTAAAAGTAAATTTTAAGCTCAATAAAAAGGAGAAATTTTTAAATCTCTTCTGCTACTATTTACAAGGAAAACAAAAAGTTATTATTGGAGCATTAAATCTCACCATTAATAAGACACCATAGAAAAAAGGGAATTACTTATACTTAATCTTTATGCATTGCACAATTGGCCAGCATACCTCTTATTGGTATTTCTGAAAAGGAACCAAGTTATATTTAAAAGAAAAAAAAATGTTTTTAAAAGAAACTCTCTAAATGTGGCCTAGAAATTACTCTGGGAGAAAAAACAGGAGCAGATTACCTTCAAAGATCTAGAAAACTGGAATTAAAAATAAATGTATTAGGCCTCATAAAGAAAAGTAAACCATTTGCATTTTGCCTCCATAAACAACGCTTATGTCAATATACTCAAAGACTGATAGCAAAAACCCTATTAGTGTCATTTACTGTCCCCACCCAATGACAAAGTTAGGAAATAAGCCTTATTTTTGACTGATTTAAATTAGCAAATGAAAAAAAAAGAATATTCAGGGGAACTTAGTTGAATAGGCAGAAACCTATTCCTGGAGCAGTCACTGTTTTTACTGATAGTTCATCTCATGGTAAAGCTGCTTATAATGCAAAGAATTCAGACCAAGTCATTCAAACCAGTCATACTTCTGTGCAAAGAATCGAATTAGAAACGATCAAGGCTGACTTGCAGGATTTCCAAAAGCCTCTTCATATTATCTCTGATCTGCCTATGCTGCTGGCCTGGTAAACAGAACTGCAACTACTCAATTTAAATGTCTGTGACCAATGCCTATCTATACTATTTGAACAAGTCCTGGTCCTTTAACAAAAGGAAATGCATAGGCCTATCAATTAGTTATTTTATTAAACAGGCCACAGAATCTCATCAACTTTTACATCAGCCTGCCAAAATATTGTACAGCAGACATAACAGATTATCAAGAAATGTCCCCCTTGCATGTTATATCTGCTACAAGGGCCTCTAAATCCCAACTTGAAAAACAAAAGTGGGGGAATAGTGAAGAAATCTCCTGTAAGTAGACTACACCAAGCCTTAATTACTTTAAAATTTTCCCTTGTAATGCTGATGGCAAGACACCCATAGAATTACACTGGTGTCAGAATAAGCCAAACCGAAATAGTTGGTTAAATGGAAAGATACCGAGTCTGGTTTATAGAAGGGTCCCTTTATTAACCTTTGGTCGAGGATATACTTGTGTGTTTCCATAAAACTCCTCCAAGCCTGGATGGTTCCTGCAACATGAACCAGAGGGAGGAACTGACCAGAGTACTGCAACCACAGATAGCAGAGGCCCCAAGCAAAACGCTGAGGAGTCAGAGGAGAAACATCCAGAGATAGGGGATGGTGAAGACGCCTTGCCATGCTAGCACTCATCATCGGTGCATTGGTGCAGGTTGCCCATGACAAAGCCAAAAAAATTCAGACCTACATTGTCATTTCTCACCGTTTGTCCACCATCCAGAACTCGAACATCATTGCTGTCATGTCACAAGCTAACAGTGACTGGGAAAGGGATCCATAAAAAACAAATGGCCCCAAAAGAAGCCTGCTATGAATGAATTCCTTAAATACCTGACAATAATATTTAGAAGGACATGAAAGAACTCAATCCTTGTCGTCGAATCTCCCTACGTTTCCTTTTTAGAGTAACCACTATTGTCTTTCTTTCTTGTTCTTCTATGTTTGCTTCCAGTCTGAAGATGCAGAATGAAAAGTTTTAAAAGGATCTGAGCCCAGCTAATGGCAGACACCTTTCTAAACTAATTAAGAAAGCAAAAAGAGGGAAATGTCAGGCCAGCAAAGACCAACAGTAGTGAACATATCAATGCGAGAATCCTATAGAAGGCGAATGAACTTTGATATTCAGCATGGCTGAAAATCAGCATTTTGTTACCCTGCTGTTGGCAAAGTGGCTGTAAGCAACCTCCTACCATGATAATACTTTTATTGTTTACCAAACTTTACCATCGATATGCCTGTATGCTTTGCTAAAGGGCAAATGTGTATTAAAGTAAATAAAAACTGATGGGTCCTGGGTTTCAGAGAGCCTCTTTACTAGAGAGAAATGCCTTCACCTGGCTCCCCCATGCCTTCTAAATATGTAATTGTCGTATAGTGTATTCATTTCAGTTCATACACTTTTGCAGTTCCTGAATCTTTGCTGCAAATGGTTGCTGCAGGGAAGGTAGGGGAAGGTGGGGTTAGAGAGATCAACTAAAGGACTTGAGGCATGCATATAAGCCTGACTAATGGACACTGACACCAGTGGGGGTGATGACATGAGGAGGAGGTAGGAGGGACAAATGGGGGATAAGGACACATATGTAATACCTTAATCAATAAAGAAAAAAATAGCCCTAGCTGGTTAGGCACTGTGGATAGATTATTGGCCTCCAGACTGATGGGTGCCAGGTTCAATTCCGGCCAAAGACACATGCCTGGGTTGTGGGCTTGGTCCCCAGTGTGAGGCATGCAGGTGGCAGAGAATCAATGATTCTCACGCATCATTGATGTTGCTATCTCTCTCCCTCTCCCTTTCTCACTGAAATCAATAAAAAATATTTCAAAACATAAAAGAATAAACAGATGAATAAAATAGAGCCAGAGTAAAAAATATATGTTTTAGAATATAATAAAAGGAATCCTATTATTTTCAGATATTTAATAATTCCTACAACTTTTGTGATAAAATAGGTTTGCACTGTTTTGGTAATATTATATTTAATATTTTTCCTTAACATATTAATGTTTATTGCATGTAACACTATATTATAACAGACTAATATGCAAATTGTCCCTTCAAACAGGAGTTTGACCAGGAGATCCACCATGGGGTGGGACAGACTGGCTAGCATCCAGGGCTGCACCCTGCAGGCAGCCCCACACTGTTCTGTCCATGGCCCCCTTCCACCCCCGCAATGATCGAGGACGCGCCAGCCAGTAATCTGCCCACAGCCCCTTCCCCTGGCCTTCATCTTCCCCCATCTGATCCCCCACTCGATCTGGGTGGAGCCAGCCGGCCAAACACCTGTATCCCCTCCCCCTGGCCAACCTGGCGATTGGGGTGTGCAGGCCGGACACCACTCATGCATGAATTGTACAGTGGGTCTCCAGTATTATTATATTTAAAATTGTTTTTCTTGGAATATTAATGCTTATTGCATGTAAAATTATTACATTTAAAATAGTTTTCCTGGAAATATTAACATTTCTTCAATGTAACATTACGACACTAAAACCATTTTTCTTAAAATATTAAAAAAGTAAATATAAAAAAGAGGGACACTGTATCAACATGGATTAAAAGGAATGCATTCTTCACTCTGGTGTTATCTACTTATTACCTCACTAATCAGAAGATGAAGAATTATTCCTAACAATGAAACAATAAGATAGTGTTGAGTACAGATGCCCATCCACTACTCACTTTCCACATGGCTTCCAGGAATTAAAGTGTAGCATTCCTTTTAAAACAGCTCATTACTCTAATCCATGAGAGACTGTACCATTTACCTTGAAATCCCATCCCAGTAATGCGTTGCCTTGGATCAGAATGGGCAGGTCTTGTAGGTGGAGGATCCCAACTTCTTGAAGATGGAGTTCTTTTCAGTGGAAGGGAATCCACCCTGCAGCCACTTCTGTGAAGATTAATTGTATGTCCGCCATCCTCTGTGTCATAAATAACATCATTCTACGTGAGTAGGGTCAACATTTGTTAAATGGTCAAGTCTGGTTATTGTGTATAAATATTTACTAAACAGGATAATGGTCATAAGCATGCTGGTTAGCACAAAATGATAAAATTCTATCTTCACATGTCTTCAGTACAGTGCTCAGAGTTATTGAAAATCAGTTTGGATAACTGAGAAAGAACTGAAGCAGAATTATATATACATGCCAATAAAACAAAACAGAACACACACACACACACACACACACACACACACACACACACACACCAGAATTTGAATGCAGAGAATCCAGATATACTAAGTGAAAGAAGTTATTTAAAAATACAAAAAAACAGTCTCAACTAGTCTTCAAACTAATTTCATCTCAATAAAAGCTTTTAAAACATGTAATGTCATAGTTAAAAATTAAAATATAAAGTCAAAACGTGATGCATTACAAAAAAGTGTTATTTCACGAATGTTATCACATAATTCCTACAGTTCATTTATAAAATAACTCTTTGATCAGAATACTACACTCTATTTAAATAGCATTTAAAGAAAACATGTTGAATGATACATAATTAACAATCACTGTTTTCATTTTCAAATAGAAAAGAGGCTTATCTTCCAATTCTGTAATTCGTCATGGGAAAGAAGAACTATGAGCATCCTCATATGTGGCCAAATATGAACTGGAAAACTCTTCTCAGTATCACCCAGATGGTAAAAACAGGAACATTCACCTTCAACTTGCACAAACCCTGCAATAACACTAGGAAATTTCCCGTGAAATGTCACACACCTAATTATCACAAATGGACACTAAATCTTTGAAATTAGGAAAACTGGTTAATATGAAACCAACTTTTCCTGCTACAGATATGTTGAAATGAATATACTTTCCTTTCATAGTCAGTCAAATAAGTAAATAGATAAATTAATTAAAAGACAACTCCCTGAAAATAGCTCGTCAACATGTTTATTCATGTTTCATATTCCTCATATACAAGAAAGAAAGAAGGAAAGAAAGACCAATAAACTTGGTGAATGATTGGTTTTTAGCCTTTTCCTGAGTCAGAGACCCCTTTGTGAATCTATTTAATACCATAGACATTTCTCTTATGTAGTTTCCAAATGGAAAGTTTTCTACATCAAACGTAAGTACAAGATCATCTTATCAATTTAATAATAGAGATTATTATTTTACACAGTACAGGGTTGCACATTCCTATACTCAAAACTAGTATTTCAAATCCAATTCTAAATAATGAAGTGTGTGTCCTTGACGTTTATATAGTTAGACCAACTTTTATTTCAGTGGGAATTTTCCAAGGTGAACTGATGTCCTTTTTTGAGACGAAAGAAGGGTACTTTCAGAACAAATTCTTAGTAGTTCAATAAGTATGAATCTTCACTTTAAACCTACTTGACTTCCTGTTCCCAAAGTGTAACATTCTAAAATATGATCAATAGAATTAAGTTCTTCAGAGAACTGTTGAAGTGACTAGAGGCAAACAGTAATGCTAAAATAGACTGAATTTAGCTTGAGGTTTAAATCCTATCCGTGTAAGGTCATTAGGAGTGTTTCACACATTACATATTGCATTCACTATTAGAAGTGCGATACCTCTTTAGCAATTACAAATCATCTTGATCATCAGTATACATTCCCAATCTAATGAAAGGTATCATTTCTTTTGCTCTGAATGATATGAATGAAATTGAGGTGTATCTCTTCATTCAATGTTACTGTTTTCACATAAATAATGGTTTCATGCTCATATCTTTTTTTAATTTTTTAAAAACATTTGAGTTACTGACAGTAACTTTATGAATTTAAAGTTATTGAATTTATGGAAGTTAATATGATCTCATAGGCTTCAGGTACACAAGTCTATGATACCTCATTTGCATATTGTATTATGTGTTTACCTACCTCAGATCTCCTACCATCCCTAGATTTTGAAACATTACCTAAGTGTTTTCCACCTGAGGGTCCTTTTGCTTCTCTTACTTCCTCCTCTTCCACTTCTCAGACTTCTCACATCACCTCTATTTCTTGATGGAACTGGTGCCCTCTGCCCACCCCCACTTTGAAAAGATGGTTTCTTGGTGTAGTCTACTTTAGTTGTTTTTCCACCCACAGACTAAAATGAGTACACATAATATCAACACTACATAACATTTAACCTGAACAAATGAGCAACTGTTTGAAACCTACTTATTATTGCAACTAAAATCAAGATCTACCTCAAATTCTTCTCCCAAACCAAGTGTTTCCTTCAAAAATGACAGAGTCCTTTTTCATGGTAAGTTTATGAAACACTTCATTATTAACAATATTCCATTGAAGTATTCAACACAGAACCATATATGTTGGTTAATAAAATTCCTCCAAAGACCACTAGTAATAAGGACTAAAATGTATGTCGGTTAATAAAAGTCCTCCAAAGACCCCTAGTAATAAGGATGAAAATGTCTCACATTCCAGGCGAAAGCACATAAATTCCATTCTTGTTTTTTAGTAGGCTTATTCTTGGTTATATGGAGAGAGGGATAGAGAGATGGAAACAAAGATGAAAGAGAAATATTTTGATCAGCGGCTTCCTTAAATGGCTCCTACTGGCAAACCAGCCAGCACCTTGGGCATGTGTCCTCACCCGATATAGATGATGAGACATCTTGGTTCACAAATCTATCCTCAACCATTGAGCAATACTGGCTGGGCAATGTGGATTACTTTTTAGAATGTGTCTGTTACTTCATTTATGTTTTGACACATCTATTTCATGTTTTCCAGTGCACCCGGCTTACATAAACTATTTATTTTTTAAAACAAACAATCATTCATTCAAAATGATTAGGTACTTTATTCCTCCTCTACCGCTTCTCAGGTTTCTTAGTTTTACTATTTCTTCAGTAAAAATGACAGAAAACGATGTCCAGTATGAATGCAACTCTGTATACATAGTTCTGATTTGTTTCTCCATTCTATTTTTAATCGGCTCTTTGCACAATCTTTAGTATTTTTATGTTACTGCACTGTTTGATGTTAAATATGGTTCTAAGAAAACAAACCATTTTGAAGGGGAGAGCTGCTATGACTAGGAACCCAGCCTCACCTCTACCCAGATGGGCCTCACACATCACCTGAGAGCCACTCTGGCCAAAGACCTTTTTACGGCAGCAGCAGACCCACGGACACCGGGACTCCAGCCCCCCACCACTGCCATTGCCTCCTGTGAGTCTTGGAGTGTACAATTGAATTGCGGATCCACTCTGTGGCCATTGGCCCATCACACCCTGGCACCTGGGTTCTGACATGATAGCTAAAATGGGGAGACAAACAAACAACACCCAAAGGACAGAAAAGGAGGAATTGCCAGAAGAGGAACTCAATTAAATGGAGACATACAATATGTTCGAAAAGGAATTCAGAATAAGGGTCATAAAGTTCATACACCAGATGCATGGGAAATCCACCACTTACATAAGAATCAAGGACAAATGAAAAAAATTGATAATAGCTACAATAAAAAATACGATGGAAGGTTTCAATAGTAGACTAGAAGTAGCAAAGAATTGAATCAGCGATTTAGGAGACAGGGCAGAGTAACACACCCTGAACAACACAATCTGAACAGCAACTTGAGAGAAAAAATGGAAAGCAGGTGGATATCCTAAGGGAGATTGGGGATAACATGAAACAAATAACATGTGTATAATAAGGGTGTCAGAAGGACAAGATGAGGAACAAGGATTAGGAAACCTATTAGAAGAAATAATCACAAAACCTTCCTGATCTTGGGAAGAAAAAGTCACACAAGCACAGACAGCCCCAAACAAGATGAAACCAATAAGACCTATACCAAGACACATTGTAATTATAATGGCAAACAATAATGACACAAACAGAACCTTAAAGGCTGCAAGAGAGACACAGGGAGTCACCTACAAAGGCTCTCCTGTTAGATTATCAAATGATTTTTAACAGAAACACATCAGGCCAGAAGGGAATGAAAGGAAATATACAAAGTGATGCAAAACAAGGGACCAAATCCAGGAATACTTATCCAGCAAGGCAATCATTCAAGACTATAGGGGAATTCAGTGTCTTTACAGAAAAAAAAAAAAAATCTAAGGGAGTGTTTCACTACTAAACCATCAATGCAAGAAATGCTGAAGGGACTGTTGTAAAAAGAAGGAATAGAAGAGACAGAAGAAACACAGGCATAAAAAAAAAAGTGGCAACATATCAGTACCTATCAAAATAACCTTAAACCTAAATGGACTAAACACTCCATTCAAAAGATATATAATGGCCAAAATTATAATAAAACAAGACCCATATATATGCTGTCTATGAGAGACCCACCTCAGAATAAGGACTCACATGGACTGTAAGTGGAAGGAGAGAAATACTTTTCAGGCAAAAAAGGGGAAACAACTAGGGGATCAATAATTATATTTGAAGAAATAAATCTCAAGAAGCCAAGACGGTGATGGAATAGGCATACATGTCCCAGGGCACGTCCTGGAGCAAATGGAGTGAGCAGCTGAAACTAATAACACCCACCCGGAATTGGCAAAGTACACTCAGGTGGTGAGACAGTTTGCAGCCAGGAACGGCAGGGTTCCTCTGGTAAGGTAAAAACCAGGGATCTGGGCAGGAAAGTTTGCCACACCTCTGAGCCCAGAAAGGATATAAGCACCCCTATGTTCATAGCAGCACAATTCACCAGAGCTAAGATCTGGAAACAGTCTAAGTGCCCATCAGCAGATGAATGGATTAGAAAACAGTGGTACATCTACACGATGGAATACTATGCTGTTGTAAAAAAGAAGGAATTCTTGCCATTTGCAGCAGCATGGATGGAACTGAAGAGCATTATGCTAAGTGAAATAAGCCAGTCAATGAAGGAAAAATACCACATGATCTCACTCATTTATGGATAATAAAGACCATTATAAAATTATGAACAAAAATAGATACAGAGGCAGAGCAGCTTCGAACAGACTGTCAAACTACAGCGGGAAGGCAGGGGAGGGTTGGGGGGTAGGCGGGGAGAGTGAGAGATCACCGGAAAGACTTGTATGCATGCATATAAGCATAACCAATGGACATAAGACACTGGGAGTTAGGGGAGGCCAGGGGAATGTCTGGGCGGGGTAGAAAGAGGAGACATATGTAATACCCTTTGTAATACTTTAAGCAATAAAACAATTTAGAAAAGAGAGAAAAAAGAAATCTCAAAGTAAAGGTCATAAAAAAGAGATAAGACCGATTGCTATGATGTGCTCTGCCACCCAGGGAGTAGACTCTCAATGCAAGAGCTGCCCTTGGGGATCAGTGAGCTCCCACAGGGCAGCGCCATTCAGCTGGATCCTGTGCTGACGACTGGCCAGTGGAGCAGCAGTGGCAGGAATCTCTCCCACCTCCACAGAGGCGCTAAGCATGTTTGGCAACTGGGATTAAGCCTAAGCCATCATTCGGACATCCCCTGAGGTCTCCCAGGCTGCCAGAGGGTGAGGGACTCTGCCAAGTGTACAAAGTTCGTTCACTGGGCCTCTTATATTGCTAATAAACTACAATAAGATATAACAAAATTCAAATACTTGGAGGCTAAATAGTCTTTTATTAAATAAATGGAGGCCCAGGGTATGAATTCCTGTATGGAAGCAGTCTGGTTGGCCTCCCCAGATGGGGGCACATGGGGCCAGGCCTGCAGCAGTTAGTGGCCATTGGCGGTTAACCAGAAGGCCATGCCTCCAATCTGGGCGTTAGCGCATATAGGGGGTGGGGCTGACCAGGGGAAAGGCTGTGAGTGGTTTTCTTATCAGTTCTGCCCCAAATGGAGGATTGGGGGCAGATGGGAAGCAAGGCTGGTCAGGGATATGGCCGACTGGGGCCCAGAAAAGACTGCTTGGCTGCCGCAATGCAAGTAATAGCCACCAGCTATTCTGGTCATTCTGCCATTCCGGTCACAGGGCTTTTATGTACAAAGATAGATAACTGGGTTACCGAAGAGATTAAAGAAGAAATTAAAATCATCCTGGAAGTAAATGAAAATTAAAAATAAAAGTCCAAAATCTATGGGACACACTGAAAGCAGTCCTTAGAGGGAACTTCATAGCATTACAGGCCTAACTCAAAGAACAAGAAAAACAGTTAACAAATTATCTAACCCCCACAACTTAAAAAGTTAGAGCAACAAGCAAAGCCCAAACTGAGCAGCAGGAAGGAAATAATGAAGATCACAGCAGAAATAAATGACATAGAGACCAAAAACCGCACAAAAGATTAATAAAGACATGAGCTATTTCTTTGAAAGGATAAACCAGATTGACTAAGCTCTAGCTAGGCTCACCAACAGGACCCCAGTAAACAAAATCAGAAATGAAAGAGGCAAAATAGCAAAAGACCCCACAGATATAAAAAGGATTGTAAATAAATACTATGGACAACTCTACTCCAACAAACTGATCAACCCTGAAGAAATGGACATATTCCTAGAAAAATACAATCTTCCTAAACTCAGTTAGGAAGAATAAAACATAGGACCACGCCAATAACTACTCAGAAAATTCAAGCAGTCACAAAAATAACTTGCAGCAAACAAAAGCCTGGGCGAGACGGCTTCACAGGGACTTTTACCAAGTGTTCAAAGAAAAACTAAAACCTTCTTCCTCAGACTATTCCATAAAATTCAAAGGAAGTACCATTTCCCAACACTTCCTATGAAGCCAGCATTACTCTAATCCCAAAGCCAGATAGAGAAAACACAAAGAAAGAAAAATGCAGGCCAATATATCTCTGATGACCATAGATGTTACAATCCTCAACAGAACTCTAACAAATGCGATGCAACATTACATTGAAATGAGCATACACCATGCCAAAGCGGATATATTCTGGGGAAGTAGGATGAGTCAACATCCAGAAATCAATAAGTGTGATGCATCACATAAACAAATTGAGAGAGATTCATATCCATTGGTGCAGGAAAAGCATTTGACAAAATCCAACACCCAATTTTGATAAAAACTCTAAGCAAACTGGGCATAGAGGGATCATACCTCAACATTAACAAAGCCTTATGTGACAAAACTACAGACAACATCATACTCAATGGGCAAAAACAATTACTCTAAGAAGAGGAACAAGACAGGGATGCCCACTCTCACCTCTTCTGTTCGACAGAGTACTGGTAGTGCTAGGCAATGCAGTCAGACAAGAAGAAGTCAAACAAGGCATGCAAAGTGGAAAAGAGGAAGTAAAACTGTCATAATTCTCGCAGATGGCATGGTATTGTCCATAGAAATACCTAAAGACTCCACCAAAAAAACTAGGAGATTTAATAAATGAATTTGGCAATGTAGCAGGGTACAAAATTAACACCCAGAATTCTATGGCTTTTTGATACACGGATAATGAACTCAGAAATAGAAACAAACAAACAAAAATGCCATTTAGCAGTGCAACAAAAATTTAAGAAACCTAGGAATAAACTTAACTAAGGAGGTAAAAACCTGTTCTTGGAAAACTACAGGAAATTGAAAAAAAGTGATAGAGGAAGACTAAAGCAAATAGAAGAACATACCATATTCACGGTTTGGTACAATCAACATCATTAAAATGTTCATAGTACCCAAAGCAATGTACAGTTTTAATGTATTAACCATTAAAATGTCAATGGCGTATCTCACAGACCTAGAAGAAAGTTTCCAAAAATTCCTATGAATTTAAGAAAAGACCCCAAATAGTTACAGCAATCTGGACAAAGAAGAACAAATTTGGAGGGATCACAATACCAGATATCAAGCTATACTACAAGTCACCATTCTCAGAACTGCCTCTGACTGGAACTAAAACAGACATAAAGACCAATGGGACAGAACAGAGAACATAGAAGTCGACCCTAACCATTATGCTCAATTAATGTTTGACAAAGGGAGGCAAAAGCATAGAATGGAGTCATACAGTCTCTTCAATAATTGGTGTTGGAACCTGGATGGCAGTCAGGCCTAGGCAGGGCTGGGTAGGTGGGGCGGCGCGGGGCGGGGCGGGGCGTGGCGGGGCGGGGCGCGGTAGGGCGGCTGCGCACTGGGCTAGGACTCTGCTGGCACAGGCACTGCACTGGAGACTCTTGTCCTTCCCGCGGGGTCTGGGGCCTCCCAGCAGGGCCCCATGGAGGACCTTAGCCTGGACAGCTGCAGAGAGGAGGACGCGGCGCCAGGCGCCAAGGGGTGGCCCGAACCCCAGGCGAGGGTGCACTTCCGCGTGACAAGGTTCATCATGGAGGCAGGTGTCAAGCTAGGGATGTAGTCCATTCCCCTCGCCACCGCCTGTGCCATTTACCATAAGTTCTTCTGCGAGATCAACCTGGACGCCTATGACCCCTACTTGGTCGCCATGTCTGCCCTTTACTTGGCTGGCAAAGTGGAAGAACAGCCCCTGCGAACCCGTGACATCATCAACGTGTCCAACAGGTACTTCCACCCAGGCAGCGAGCCCTTGGAGATGGACTCCCTAGTCTGGGTGATCCAGGACAGCATTGTGCAGTGCGAGCTCCTTGTGCTGCGGGTACTGCGCTTCCAAGTCTCCTTTCCGCACCCACACAGGTACCTGCTCCACTACCTGATTTCTCTCAAGAACTGGCTGAATCCTTACAGCTGGCAACGGACCCCCATCTCCGTCACTGCCTGGGCCCTGCTGCGGGACAGCTACCGCGGGGGGCTGTGCTTCCGGTTCCAGGCTCAGCACATAGCGGTGGCGGTGCTCCACCTGGCCCTGCAGGTCTATGGGGTCCAGGTGCCCGCTGAGGCCATGGCCGAGAAGCCATGGTGGCAAGTGTTTAGTGGCGACCTTACCAAGCCAATCATTGATAACATTGTGTTTGATCTCACTTGCATTTATACCATGGACACAGAGATCCCCAAAGACAAGCCTGGGACACTCGGCTGCCAGGGGACAGCGCCACCACATCGCCCTGAGGGCCGGTCCCCAGAGCACTGGCAGGGAGGACTGGTTTTGTGCTGCTGGAGACAGGCCAGTGAATGCCGGGGTCCAACCCAGCAGGTCCAGGGGTTCCCAAAGGCGTTAGACGGAGTCGGCGAAGAAGGAATGACACGGAGACAGTGTTCAGTTGATCAGCAGCCTAGCCAGGATCTTCAGGCAAGTTCTGGTCTGGATCTCCAGAGAGGTTCTGCTGTTTATTGTCTTGTTACATCAGTATTTATCCCAGTTGATTTTAATCCTATCAATTTCTATTACAAAGGTTAGGGTGTTTCTTATCTCCATTCCAGGGAGTAAAGATTATGTAGCTTAAGCATGATTGTTTGTAGTTATTAACTACCCGCCTGGCACTTAGTTAAGGAGTTTCATCCCCTCCCTAACTTCAGGGAAAAGTTCCTACCTGGGGAAACAACCTTTCTAGGAGAGGTGACCTTGGTTAAAACACACAGCGCTAAGGGGAGCAAACATATTAAGAACAGTATGCTATATACGCCAGGTCCCTTGAAACATATGCTGTGCAGATATTTCTTTCCTGCAGCGACTGTGTCAAGCAGCAAGGATGGACCGCCTTCCGGCAGGTGAAGGCGATGACATGCTGCCACTTTGATTCTCAGGCTTTGACTCTCCCTGGCAGCCAAGGTCCAGATGGGGATGGGCACTGCACCTCCCGTGGGCAGGAGGGTGCCGTGGGCAGGAGGGTGCTGCAGGCAGCTCTGAGGACTCCGGGTCTGCTTTTGTCCTTTGAAAGAACGCAGACTACAGCCGAGGTTTGGGATCAGTGGAAGGAAAATCAAAGAACGGATGGGACTGTGCCCCAGGGGATTTTTTTAAAGGCCAGATTTAGAGAAAGTATGACTCAATTAACATAGAGGAAATTTTATTTTGTTTCATTGAAGATATTACAAAGCCAAAATAAAAAACATAATAATAATTGGTGTTGGACTTATAGCACAGATACATGCAAAAAAATTAGTCTAGACCACCAATTTACACCATACATAAGTATAAATTGGGAATGAATAAAGGACTTAAACGTAAGTGGGTAACAATGAAAATCTTAGAAGAAGCAAAATATCAGGCATCTGTCTCAGCAATACCTTTACTGATACAGCTCCTAGGGCAATGGAAACTGAAGAGAAAAGAAACAAATGGGACGATATCAAATTAAAACACTTCTGCAGAAAAGAAGCGGCCAACAAATACAACAACAACAACAAAACAAGGAAGTCCACTGCCTGGGAGAAGATATTTGCCAATGTTATATCAGATAAGGACCTATTCTCCAAAATTCATACTGAACTCATCCACTAAACAAAAGGAAGATCAACATTCCAATAAAAAACTGGGCACCACCACCACAAAGGCCCCTTCTGACTTATGGTGGCCCAGTTCCTGTGATGATTATTACAGCCACACAGGAGATGGGTATGATGGGGGCATGGCAATTACTGCAACAGCCGATGGGACACCCCTGTAAGAGGTCCTGAGTGTGGTGCTGGCGGCGATCACAGGATACACCATGTACGCAAGAGAGAGTGAATCATGCAGTACAGTAGCTCACCTGATTGGGCACTCGGGGAGTCAGAGGGGAAGCCCCTGTGACAGAAGAATTGTGACAGAAGAATTAGACACTGAAAATAAAAATGATAAGGTACAGACAATATTTTATTGTAAGGAATTTGGCTTCTGTTATTTAAGAATGACAAAAAGCAAATGGTAGGTTTGGGGGAAGCATCAAGAATTGTAGGTACCATTATGAAGTTTCAGGATTGGAGGCAAGGTTTGAATTGTACAAGGTTGCTTCCTAAGTGCTGATTTAAATTACAATATACTTAAATGTTTAAATTTTACATATTGTATTGTTAACATATTCAGAATATAAGCACAACCAACAGACCAACAGAGGCAAGACACTGGGAGTGGGTGACAAGAACAAGAGACTAGAGATAGAGGAAGCCGGAGGGAAGGTAAGTAGAAAAAAAGAAAGAGACATATATATTACTTTTTGTAAAACCTTAAACACTAACATTGCAAAAATTTTTCAAAAGAAAGTGTTCTGCAACATGGGATTTCTTGTCTGATTTTAATACAAACACAGAAAAGTAGTCTGTTTGGATGGTGAGTTATATTCATGGCCCTAAATTTCCCAGGGTGTCTATGACCATATGTGCATAAAGTCTTTGAAGTGAACTGCATACAAAATGAAGCAGTGTGTTATTTCATCATGGCATGCTGCCCTGTTTTCCAGTTAGGGAGGGTAAACAAATGAGGTATTCTCCTTGGAAAACCTAAATGGATAAAAGGATTGAAGAACCTCTGACAAGGCTGCAAAACAAGGATTCCTCCAGCTCTGTGGCCCACACTTTGCCCCCTAAGATACTGATCAGGAGCACGCCGATCCCAGTGGCCCCAGGAGGAAGTGGAGACCCTGGGGAAATAGGAGATGGTGGTGAGCAGCAATAGGGCAATGTGGCGTGGCAGCACAGCAGCCTAGGCCTCAGCATGAGGAAGATTCACAGACACCTGTGGAAGGAGTATAGGAAGAACATGTCATGGCAGCCCCTGTTGAGGGGCAGGTGGAAAGGCCTGAAGGTGCTGTGGGTGGCCTAGAGGGAGAGTTCAGAGGAGGGGCTGAGGTAATCTGCTTTGACTCTGAGTGACAGTGGACATGCACACTCCCTCCTCCTGCCTAAGCCCCCCTGCCTGAGCTGGAATTGCACTGCCCTTGTTGTACTGGTAGTTCCTGTCAAAGGCACACACCCTGCGGCCCTGGTGTTACAGGCTGTTTCCCTCCCAGCATCCAGGTGTCCCTGTGAGAGAAAAATAATGGCCCAGGAACCTGGCAGCACACCAGGGGAGAGCCCAGGCATCCCCTCCTCACCCGTCCTGTCCGCTCACTCTGGGCCATCGTCCTCTCATAGTACTTCAGGGGATTGAGCCACAGGTCCTTGCTGATGATCTGGTAGGGCAAACAGAGCTTGGTCAGGAGAACACAGGGACCCAAATAGAAACCCAAGCAGCAGGCGGACACAGGAATCTGGCATGGCCAGTGACATCCCACCTCAGCAATCCTGTCAGATGATGTCACACTGTGGTCAGAGATCCAGCAGAAGAAGCTGGCGTTGCTGTCCTGGAGCCCGTGGCTGTAGACTTCTTGTTCACAATGCTGGTACCACTGAATGGGAGTGGCACGGGACAACCTGTATCCTGCAGGAGAGGGGTATGTGAAGCTGGGTACATCACCTTCCATCCCTGCCCACCACCAGCTGCAGCCCATGCAGGGAGCCTCCTCTTACCTGTGAGGGTGATGAGATACTCCTTCACAATCACATGGTTGCGGAAGTAGGGGTTGCTGCGGAAGTACAGGCTAATGGTGCAGCAACCCCAGGGATGCCTGACTTCCCTCACCTGCAGAAGGAAATGGATCCAGGGAGTGAAATCGCAGCCCAGTGCTGCCGCCTGTAGCTGTTTTCAGGGACAGGCCATTTCCCCACCTGCCCTCCACTACTCCTTGGAGCAGGTGCACTTACCTTCAAATCAATCACATGGCCGAGCATATTTTCATCTTGGACGCTGATCATGGCCGACAACTCTGGGTGGTTGACAAACTGCTTTGGGTCAAGGAGCCTGCAACCTGGGAGCTGGGCATGGACCAGCTAGAAAGAGCAGCCTGGCCTGGCCTCTCCTTCCCTTAAGGCCACTCCTTCTCCATCAAGGGCAGAAAGGGGCACAGCACCACTCTGTTTCCTGACAGACCCTGATGCCCACCAGATTGTTTTGTGCTGAGGGCTTGACAGGCTACACATCACACATTCCTCTTCTGACTGAGGAATTGGACATAGAGACGGCATGTAAGGCAGCATTAGTTAGTCCCAGAACAGCCCGTGCAACACAGCCCTGTCTGTGGGCATCAGCCCCTGGTGTATGCGTGCCTCTGCCTTGGAGCTCTGCCCCTGGACACCCTGGTAATGCTTCTATGGTGCCTGTACAAGACAGAGGGTGTTTCCAGGATCCTGGGCCAGACCCGGGCACACTGCCCCTAGCTTGTCCTCAATGTTCTTTTCTAGGGGAACCATCCCCGCTTACACCGTTCTCCTGCACTGTCCCATGCTCCTTGTGATCCTGCTCCTCTACCCTCAAGGATACAGCTGTGAGCCAGAACCCAGGGATGCGCCGGATATTGAGGCTTCTCCGTTTGAAATAGGGCTTGAGCCTCTGCTGAGTCCTGCACCTGATCCGAGAGAAGGCCCTGCTGGCTTGCTCGTTCATGGGCTCCATCTCCAATTGAAGGGCCTGGAGCACCTCCAGAGGGGACCAGGTTAACTTGGCCCCGGGCCCTGACTGGGCCTGCTCCTGCTGCACTGGTTCCTCTTCTTCTGGCTTTGCTTTGGCCTTGGACTGAGGCTCCACCTCTCCCACCTGTTCCACTGCCTTCATGGTGCACTTCCCCTCCCCCTGCAGGACAAACTGCTCCCCTGCAATTAATTGCTCCTCCATCCACCCCTCCTCCTGGTGGTCACTCCCTTGTGGGTCACCTGGAACCTGTGCCTCCAGCCTCAGCTCTTCACTCACCACCTCCTCCTGCCTCCCCACCTGCAGATCTGGGAAAACCTCCTCACCTGCCCACTTGGCCTGCCATGGCACCACCTGCAGAAGGCCCTCGGTCCACAGGATAAACTGAGCCTGTGCCTGGAACTCCTCCCCCAGGCCCTCCTTGTCTTCCCCTTGCTCCTCACTCTGGGTTCCCTGCTGCACCTCACTCTCCTCTCCCTGCACACACTGCTCTGCAGCCACCCTGTCCTCCCCTCTCCCGCACTCAGGATCAATCCCAACATCCTGGCCTGTGTCCAACCTCAGCTCCAGGGTCTCAGCCTCCCCCACCAGCATGAAGTCTTCCCACTCCAGCCCCAAAGCTGCCCTCTGAACTTCCTGTGCCCTTGTGTCCTGGGTATCACCACTTCCCTGCACCGAGGTGAAGCTAAAAGCCTCCTGGATCATCCTGCTTGCCCTGTCCTTCCTGGTGCAATGGCCCTGGGGAGCCCTGTGAATCCTCAGGCGCCCTGCAGCTGAAGGCCCCCCAGTGGAACTGAGAGGAAGCGCGCTGCCCTCAGGAGCCCCTCAGTCTCCCAACACAGCCTGACTCTGGATGCCCCCTGGCTCTGAGACTGGTGTTGTGAAGGAGCAGGTGGTGCAGAGCCTGCTGAGTCCAGGCAAGGTGCTTGCTCACTGTTGTATGCAACCAGGCCCTGGTGTGCTGACTGGGTGCAAACTGGGCTCATGCACAGGCGCTGGTCATGTGAACATGTGGTACAGAAGGCACCTGGCCAGGCCCAGCCTGCTGTTTCTGGTTGTGCTCCTCAAAAGCCTCCTCCAATCACGGACAGGGCAGTGGGTGTCACCCTGCGCAACCCCGCCCCTCACTCAAAGTTCTGGTGTAGGTAGATGGTAACTCGGAGGTATCCTCTTATCTCTTCATTAGCCAGAAAATGGAGATTTTGAAAGCTTAGAATCTTGACCTGACTGCAAAGAAGGAAGAAATGGTGGAACTTGAAAATGACTTCAGGTTTTCTCACTGTGCTGAATGAAGTCAAACACTGCTGCAGTGAAATATTTTACCCGTTGTTCTCCCCGCATGAACTACAATAATAATGTGCTTTGTGTTGACATTTACTGCTGTGTTGCTGACAATTACCTGGAAGAGAAGTTAAGGGGATTCAATGGGTTGGAAAAAGTTGAGCTAAATCAGAAAGCAGGTCTAATTAAGCAAGTTTATTCTCTATCTATCTAAAGACACACACACACACACACACACACACACACGCAGACACACACACACACACACACACACACATTTATATGGCTAAGGTGACTCGTGCATGTGCCATAAGTTTGAACCTCTTGCTGGCGCCAATTGCATGCATGTGTTTCAAATCGGCATTGTCAATCTGAATTTGGTTGACACTGCTATTATAGAGAAAGGGCAAATAGCAGTACTAAAATATTTCTTCTACTTAATCTCCTTTCAATGGGCACAAATCCATGCACCTGGCCACTGGTATTCTAATAGTGGCAAGATATCATCCGTGAATACTAATATTCTATTGGGCCAGGACATGCCAAATTGGTCACACATATCTATATATATAAAAGCGTAAGCGACATTATGAGTGGTTGGTACAATGCACACCGACCACCAGGACGCAGACGCTCAACACAGGAGCTTCCCCCAGGTGGTCAAGGCTCTCCCACAGCGAGAGCATCACTCAGCCAGAAGGCGGGCTAATGGCTGGAAAGTGCAGCTGTGACAGCCTGAGCCTCTGCTGCCTATGTGACAAGGCTACGAAGCAGTGGTGGCAGGTGGAGTGGGGCCTGGATGAGCGGGAACAGAGCACCTGGCTCCAGCTTGGGCTCCTGCCCGGCTGCCTGCCGTTTCGTGCACTGCTACATCCCTCAGGAGGTGTCAGACCTAACCTGGCAGTCCCACATCTCCCAAGGGGTCCCAGATTGTGTGAGGGCGCAGACCAGGCTGTGGGACGCCACCGGTGCTTGAATTTCGTTCACTGGGCTTCTAGTCATTTTATTATTTATCACCGATTTAGCATGGTTCTCTTCTAATGCTGAATAAGTTAAAGGTATAAGCTGAATTTTGGTAATGATGGCCATTGAGATTTTACTGCTCTTTAGCGGTATTATTTAATGGCTTATATGAAGGGCACTAATCTCCCTCAAAATATGAGAAATACGACATGTCCCACAAACAGTACTATGCTTCAGTGCTAATTCTTTCCACTAATGCCCCTAAGTGAGCCTTTCACTAATTTTCTTTGCTCACTAGCTCATCCAAAATTGAAATGGGCAGGCTGCTTGTCTATATTCAAGTGCAGAGGCATATTCTTCTTAACTACACTGATGCTATCAATACTTTCAATTTTACAACATAATTTATAGTGAGGGTCTCTATGTTAGACTTTAAAACATCTCTTTACTAATATGAATAAGTCACTTTTACCTTATTTCTTCACAACTATCTGCACGCTCTGATTTAGCAACTTTCAATACCTGACTCTTTCAAGTGTCCCTTTCCACCCTTCTTTTCATTAAAAACAGGCCATCTGAAACCACACTGATCACTTTTCAGCCTGTTGTGATAATTCAGACATTCCTTGGGTTACGTTGGACTCGAAGTACATAAGTTTTGTGGTTACGTTGCCATTCCCCATTTATTTATTAAAAAAAAAAAAGTTTGAGCATTTCTACGTATGTACATATGTGCTTTATGTTTTCTTATTATTCATTTACCCCAAGAAAGGTCAGCAATTGTTATCTTTCTTTTAATTGTTTTTTAACTGTTGCACGCCATTACTGCAGTGTATGTGTGCTCCCTGTGAGTGACATACGTGCTTATGTAGGTGGGTTCTGACTTCCGCGAATATTGCATTACATCACACTGCAGGAACGTGTCAACAATGTAACGCGAGGAACTACTGTACTTGTATCCTGTTGATTAAGATGTAGTTATTTGGTCTCCATATTTCTTCAATACATATATGGTTGTTGGAAGTACAAATTATATCTTTATATATAAGGGTGTTAATTAGAATTTTCAATCAAAAAAAATAAATGCCTTGTCCTTACAAATAGATCTGGCCTTATAATTGAATGGCCTAATACATATTAGAGTAGGACACGACTACCAAAGTTTCTCAGAAGAATATGGGTTGAAATGAAGAGTATATCCTGCCTACCCCTACTTGAAACAAGAGCCTTAGTTGAGCTCCATCATGATCCAAACAGAAACAGAAACAGTAAGAGACATGGCAGGTTTCTGTTACTATATGCCTACAGAGCATGTCTCAGTGCACATTTCCTGACGGTGCTATTGTTCAGAGTGTGCACTCACAGGACATTAGGGCCTTCATGCACAACTCCATCCTGAAACCACATGAAAAGGAGCGTATTGGACAAGAATGTTAGCAGGGACTTTAC
>NW_027669557.1:0-34047 GCF_964212035.1 Myotis nattereri | reverse complement strand
GCCCAGGACTGGAGCAGCCATTCTCTCTGGAGAGTGAGACTCCACCCCCCAGCCCCCAGGCAAGGAGCACAGCCACACCCAGATTCCACCCTGTATGAGATCAAGGATTAAAATAACCTGATCAGTCCCTGGGAGTTAACAGTGTCTGGCCTATAGAGGGATTTTCAATCCCAGCAACAACACAGCACCTGTAACTAACTATTACGCAGCCAGCTCTGGGCAGTGAACTTCCACTGGACAGAGAGGCCCTATAGCCTCAGAGGTCAACCCCAGAACACTGCCACCCAGAGGCTGACCCACAAACTGACTCTTTGCTAAACACAAAATAAGGCAGTCTGGGAAACAAATGGGGCTTGCTTTAAAATAAGGACTATGGTTTAAAACACAGAGGAACAGTGTATCGCAGGGAAACTCAAAACTCTCCTGAATACCTGGCAGGTCTAAGGCAAGCCACACTGAAGAATAGAAGAACCGAAGGACCTTCACTACTGCAATTTTTGTTTTCTTTTTTCACCTTTTAACTAAGAAACCTATTTTTTTTCTTTTTTTTCTTTTCTTTTTTTTTCTTTTTTTTTTATTTTTTCCATCACCTGATTTTACCCTTTTAATTGCTACCTTCTTATTTGAACCAGTATTATTACTGCTACCATTTTACCATTTTTTTAAAGTGCCATTTTATTTTCTCTTTATTTTATTTTGGGATTAGTGTTCTCCATTCTATTTTCATCATTATATTATCGGTTGTTTCTAGTTTGAATTCATCTCCAGGGAGCTGTTGCTGGAATTTGTTGGGATTAATGGCTGTTCTATAGGAGTATTCTCCTCATATAAAAAAGTCTCTTCCCCTCTTCCACTTCATTCTCTCTTTCCGCTCTTTTTCTTCTTTTTTTTCTTTTCTTTTCTCGCTTTTATTTTCCCCCCTCCTTTTTCCCAATGTAATTTCTGCACTCCTTTTTTTGGTCCCTAATTTTCTTTTCTTTTTTCTCTTTTATCTTTTTCTCTTCCTTCTTCCTATCCCCTAGTTCTCTTAATTCAGGTGGTCACCTTTATTTGGGGTTATTAATATCGTGAATATATTTGTGCTTAGTGCTTGGTATGTGGTGCCTTGTGTTGTATTTTGTGCCTTTTAATCAATGCAGCAGATCCAAGAAACAGCAACCTCCTGAGCACCACACCCTCTGCTGAGGAACAGCAGCTGTATGTGAAACCTCGCCCCACCAGCAGGAAGAGCCACCACAGGTGTGAACAGCACCCACCAGAGGAACTGCTGCCAACTGAAGAGCAGCTGCTAACACAACAGCCCAAAGAGCAACCACAGACCAAGGAGTAACTGCCAGCAAGGCAGCAACCACTGAACAACTCAACGTCTAGATATGTCAGTGAGATCAAACATGGGTAGACAAAAAAAACTCCAAAGGAAAGAGAAGGAGGACTCTCCAGAAAGGCAGCTAAGTAATACAGAGGCATGCAACATGACAGAAAAAGAATTCAGAATAAGGGTCCTAGAGTGCATAAACCGGATGGAGGAAAAAATCAAAAACCTCTGCAAGAATCAAGAAGAAACAGATGAAAAAATCAATAACACATGGAAGAAGCTGGAAGAAACAGATGAAAAAATCAACAACTTAAGGAAGACCCAAGAAGAAATGAAGAGTGATATAGCTGCAATGAAAAACTCCATTGAATGTATCAACAGTAGACTAGGAGAAGCGGAGGACCGAATTAGTCATTTAGAAAACAAGGAAGCAAAACACACCCAAAATGTACTGCAATTGGAGAAAAAAATAAAAGACAGGAGGAGAGCCTAAGGGAGCTTTGGGACAACATGAAACGAAACAACATACGAATAATAGGGGTACCAGAACAACAGAAGGATGAACAAGGATTGGAAAAAACATATTAGAAGAAATATCAGAAAACTTCCCTGAGGTGGGGAAGAAAAAAGTCACACAAGCCCAGAGAGTCCCAAACAAGGTGAACACGAAAAGACCCACATGAAGACACATCAAAATTACCATGGCAAATGTTCAGGATAAAGAGAGAATCTTACAGTCTGCAAGAGAGAGACGGAAAGTTACATACAAGGGATCTCCCATTAGATTGTCAAATGATTTCTCAACGGAAACACATCAGGCCAGAAAAGAATGGACAGAAATTTACAAAGTGATGCAAAGCAAAGGACTGAATCCAAGAATACTCCATCCAGCAAGGCTATCATTCTAACTTGAAGGGTAAATAAGAAGCTTCACAGACAAAAAAAGGCTAAGGGAGATTATCACCACCAAGCTAGCAATGCAAGGAATGCTAAAGGGACTGGTATAAAAATAAGAAATAAAAAGCTCAGAAAGAAAACAGCCACACAAAAACAGAAATGGCTACAAACAAGTACCTTTCAATAATAACTTTAAACATAAACGGACTAAATGCACCAAATAAAAGACATCGAGTGGCTGAATGGATTAAAAAAATGACCCATACATCTGCTGTCTACAAGAAACCCACCTCATTAGAAGGGACTCACACAGACTGAAAGTGAAAGGATGGAAAAATATCTTTCAGGCAAATGGAAAGGAAAAGAAAACTGGGGTAGCAATACTTATATCGGACAAAATAGACCTCAAAGTGAAGGCCATAACAAGAGATAAGGAAGGCCACTTCATAATACTAAAGGGATCAATACAACAAGAAGATATAACCCTGGTAAACATATATGCACCCAATGCAGGAGCACCTGAATTCATAAAAAAACTCCTGAAAGATATCAAAGGAGAGATCGACAACAATACAATCATAGTAGGGGACTTTAATACACCACTGACAACACTGGATAATCCCTCTAGACAATCAGCAAAGATACAGCAATCCTAAATGAGTCACTAGATCATATGGACTTAATAGACATCTTCAGAACACTTCACCCCAAAGCCAGGAAATACACATTTTACTCAAATGCTCATAAGACATATTCAAAAATAGACCATATATTGGGTCACAAGCAAAGTATCCCCAAATTCAAGAAGATTGAAATCATAAAAATCGTCTTCGCAGACCATGATGGCATAATATTAGAAATAAACAACAATAAAAACAAGCCAAAACACTCAAACACCTGGAAGCTGAATAGCATGCTATTAAATATTGATTGGGTTAACAATGATATCAAAGAAGAAATTCAAAACATCCTGGAAACTAATGCCAATGAAGACACAACAGTACAAAACCTATGGGAGACAATGAAACCAGTCCTGAGAGGGACGTTTATAGCTCTACAGGCCTATCTCAAAAGACAAGAAAAAATGGTAGTAAATCATCTAACTCTACAACTCAAAGAATTAGAAAGAGAGCAACAAGTAAACCCCAGAGTGAGAAGAAGGAAGGAGATAATAAAGATTAGAGGAGAAATAAATGACATAGAGACCAAAAAAACAATACAGAAAATCAATGAAACCAAGAGCTGGTTCTTTGAAAGGATGAACAAGATTGACAAACCTCTAGCCAGAGTAACCAAGAAGCAAAGAGAGAGGACCCAAATAAACAAAATCAGAAACGATAGATGCAAAATAACAACAGACACCACAGAAATACAAATGATTGTTAAAAAATACTATGGACAGCTCTACTCCAACAAACTAGACAAACTGGAAGAAATGGACAAATTCCTAGAAAAATACAACATTCCAAAACTCAATCAGGAAGGACCTAAAAATCTCAACAGGCCAATAACTATGGAAGAAATTGAAGCAGTCATCAAAAAGCTTCCAGCAAACAAGAGCCCAGGACCAGACGGCTTCACAGGGGAGTTTTACCAAACATTCAAGGAAGAACCAAAACCTATCCTCCTCAGACTACTACAAAAAATTCAGGAGGAAGGAACACTTCCAAGCTCATTTTATGAAGCCAGCATCACCCTAATACCAAAACCCGGTAAAGACAACACAATGAAAGAGAATTAAAGGCCAATGTCGCTCATGAACATAGATGCCAAAATCCTCAACAAAATCTTAGCAAATCGGATCCAGCAGTACATCAGAAAGATCATACACCATGACCAATAGGATTCATCCCAGGGATGCAAGGATGGTACAATATGCGCAATTCAATAAACGTGATACATCACATAAACAAATTGAAAGAAAGAAACCACATGGTCATATCAATTGATGCAGAAAAAGCATTTGACAAAATTCAACACATATTTTTGATTAAAGCTCTCAGCAAGGTGGGAGTAGAAGTATCATACCGCAACATAATAAAAGCCATCTATGACAGGCCCACAGCCAACATCATACTCAATGGACAAAAACTAACAGCATTTCCCCTAAGAACAGGAAAAATACAGGGATGTCCCCTCTCACTACTCCTGTTCAACATAGTACTAGAACTGTTAGCCATTGCAATTCGGCAAGATGAAGAAATAAAAGGCATCCAAATTGGAAAAGAGGAAGTAAAACTGTCCTTATTTCCAGACGACATGATAATATACATACAAAACCCTAGAGACTCCATCAAAAAGCTACTAGACTTAATACATGATTTTGGCAATGTAGCAGGACACAAAATTAACCCCAAGAAATCTGAGCCATTTCTATACACCAAAAGTGAACTTTCAGAAAGAGAGATTATAAAAACCATCCTGTTTACCATCGCACCAAAAAGATTAAGCTACCTAGGAATAAACTAAACTAAAGAGGTAAAAGACCTCTACTCAGAAAACTATAGGACGTTCAAGAAAGATATAGAGAAAGATATAAACAGATGGAAGAACATACCGTGTTCATGGATTGGTAGAATCAACATCATTAAAATGTCCATACTTCCCAAAGCAATCTATAAATTCAACGCACTTCCCATTAAAATACCAACGGCATACTTCACAGATCTAGACCGAACTCTCCAAAAATTCATCTGGAATAAAAAAAGACCCCGAATAACTGCAGCAATCCTGAAAAAGGCCAAAGTAGGTGGGATCGCAATACCAGATATCAAGTTGTATTACAAAGCCACTGTTCTCAAAACTGCCTGGTACTGGCACAAGAATAGGCATGTAGATCAATGGAATAGAATAGAGAGCCCAGAAATCAGCAGTAACCAATATGCTCAATTAATATTTGACAAAGGAGGTAAGAACATACAATGGAGCCAAGATAGTCTCTTCAATAAATGGTGTTTGGAAAATTGGACATATATATGCAAGAAAATGAAACTAGACCACCAACTTACACCATACACAAAAATAAACTCAAAATGGATAAAGGACTTAAATGTACGACAGGAAACCATAAAAATTCTAGAAGAATCCAAAGGCAACAAAATCTCAGACATATGCCGAAGCAATTTCTTCACTCATACAGCTCCTAGGGCACTTGAAAGTAAAGAGAAAATGAACAAACGCGACTACATCGAAATCAAAAGCTTCTGCACAGCAAAAGAAACCATCAACAAAACAACAAGCAAACCCACTGTGTGGGAAAACATATTTGCCAATGTCATATCTGATAAGAGCCTAATCTCAAAAATTTATAGGGAACTCATACAACTTAACAAAAGGAAGATAAACAATCCAATCAAAAAATGAGCAAAGGACCTAAATAGACACCTTTCAAAAGAGGACATTCAGAAAGCCAAGAGACATATGAAAACATGCTCAAAGTCACTAATCATCCGAGAGATGCAAATCAAAACAACAATGAGGTACCACCTCACACCTGTCAGACTGGCTATCATCAACAAATCAACAAACGACAAGTGCTGGAGAGGATGTGGGGAAAAAGGAACACTTGTGTACTGCTGGTGGGAATGCAGACTGGTGCAGCCACTATGGAAGACAGTATGGAGTTTCCCTAAAAAACTGAAAATGAAACGCCCATTTAGCCCTGTGATCCAACTTCTAGGAATATATCCCAAGAAACCAGAAACACCAATCAGAAAGGATATATGCACCCCTATGTTCATAGCAGCACAATTTACCATAGCTAAGATCTGGAAACAGCCTAAGTGCCCATCAGTAGATGAATGGATTAGAAAACTGTGGTACATCTACACGATGAAATACTATGCTGCTCTAAAAAGGAAGGAGCTCTTACCATTTGCAACGTCACGGATGGAACCGGAGAGCATTATGCTAAGTGAAATAAGCCAGTCAATGAAGGAAAAATACCACATGATCTCACTTATTCATGGATAATAGAGACCATTATAAACTTTTGAACAATAATAGATACAGAGGCAGAGCTGCCTCAAACAGATTGTCAAACTGCAGCGGGAAGGCCAGGGAGGGTTGGGAGGCAGGAGGTAGGGGGGTAAGAGATCAACTAAAGGACTTGTATGAATGCATATAAGCATAAGGAGAGGACATAAGACATTGAGGGATAGGGGAGGCTAGGGGACTGTCTAGGGCGGGGGAATAAAAAGGACACATATGTAATAACCTTTGTAATACTTTAAGCAATAAATAAAAAAAAAAGATAGCAAAACTTAATAAGACGATAGTGTAGACTAGTAGAGATAAGTAATAAGACTCCAAACACAAGCATGGATGAAGAAAATGTAAGTACAAAAGTGAATTTATGTTTGTATTTAGGAGGTGGGATCAATGGTCGTGGTGGCAGTCATGAGGAACAGGGTGCTGTGTTATTGCTCGAGGTTTATAATAAAGAATTTGATTTCCTTTTTAAGTGGCTAACTATTGAATACTGTTAAACTCTTGAAAGTATGGTCAGCTCAAGATGTAAAGTTTTATGCCACAACAGGTAGAGTTATTCCTTTAACATCATGGTCTAGAACAGCGTTGTTGTATATTGGAGATACTAGAGAAGTGAGGTTTGACTCTGTTTCACTGATGAGGAGGCATCTAAGGAGGGGGCAGGCATGTGAGAAGGGAGTAATGTAGATTTCTTTATTTAGGGAACCAGACAAGCAATTCCATACTGAGTCAGACACTTAGCATAAGGACAAGGATAAGTCTGAATGGGGACTTTATTCCCAACACTTTCTCATACTGACAAGGAAAAAAGAAGCTTGTGTTTAATTTAGGTTTGGATTGGGGCGGCGGGATGGATGGTGGTGGTCGCAGTCATGAGGAACAGGGTGTTGTCATAGTGCTGGAAGTGTATAATAATGAATTTGATTTCCTTTTTACATAGTAGACTATTGAACATTGTTAAACTATTGAAAGGATGGTCAGCTCAAGATATGAAGTTTATGCCGCAAATGGTCCAGTTTTCCCTTTAACAACTTGGTCTAGAACAGCATTATTGGATATTGGAGATACTAGAGAAGTGAGGTTTCACCCTGTTTCACTGATGATTCTCTTCCTGTTACATTTGCACCATACATAAGTAAGATATTAGTAATAAAGGAAATTGGGTATGGTGTAAATGAGTATTATCTTCCCAATTTTTCTGTAAATCTGGAACTATTCTAAAATAAAACTTTTATTAAAACAACACTAAAAATAATAGGAAATGGGAATATCTGAACATAGTGGAATGGACCACTGAAATGACTGTGGAGTTTAGGAAGTGGATTTGAGGAAACACCACCTCCCTGCCATATGCTGGACTATAGTGGAACTAAAGGAAGAGAGAAAGAGAAAGAGAGAGAGAGAGAGAGAGAGAGAGAGAGAGAGAGAGAGAGAGAGAAGAGAGAGAGAGAGAGAGAGAGAGAGAGAGAGAGAGAGAGAGAGAGAGAGAGAGAGAGAGAGAGAGAGAATAGAGAGAGAGGTCAGTTTGGAAAAAATTTTAGGAGTCAAGAGGAAGTTGTCTGTGCTATAACCAGAGTATGTGAGTATTCTGCATCCTCTGCCACCCCTGTCCCTCTTGGACGGTCAAGTTGAGGCTTTGTGATGTCAAGCCTCACCGTGGCCAAACTGATTTTGGGCAACCAGACCTGAAGTGAGTGGCTCCTCATTAACCTAAAGATAATAAATAGAGGCCAGAACCCTTTCAGTAGTGTCTGTTGCCTCAAGATAGCGAAACTTAATAAGACGATAGTGTAGACTAGTAGAGATAAGGAATAAGACTCCAAACACAAGGATGGAAGAAGAAACTGCAAGGTCAAAATTGAATTTATGTTTGTATTGGGGTCAGGTGGGCTGGATGGTGGTGCGGAACAGGGTGTTGTGATAGTGCTGCCAGTGTATAGTAAGGAACTTGATTTCCTTTTTACATGGCAGACTAGTGAATATTGTTAAACTTTTGAAAGGATGGTTAGCTCAACATCTGAATTTGTATGCTGCAACTGGTCCAGTTTTTCCTTTAACAACTTGGTCTAGAACAGCATTGCTGAATATTATAGATAGTAGTGAAGTGAGGTTTCACTCTAACTGTTTAACTCATGATTCACTTCATGTTACATTTTCCCCATACATAAGTAAGATATTAGTAATAAGGGAAATTGGGAATGGTGTACGTGGTTATTATCTTCACAATTTTTTGTAAACCTGGAACTATTCTAAAATAAAACATCCATTAAAACAACACTCAAAATCCTAGAACTGGTAGCAACTGAACATAGTGGAATGGACCACTGAAATGAGGGGGGAGTATGGCAATTGTCTTAGAGGAAACACCACATCCCTGCCATATCCTGGACTATAATGGAACCAGAGGAAATGAGAGAGAGAGAGAGGTCAGTTCGGGAAAATCTTTAGGAGTTAAGAGGAAGGTCTCTGTTCTCTTAGCAGATTTTCTGAGATTTCTGCATCCTTTGCCACCCCCGCCCCTCCTGGATGGTTAAGCTGAGTCTTTGTGATGTCAAGCTACACCATGGCAACCACTGATTTTGGGCAACCTAAGCTGAAGTGAGTGGCTCCTCATTAACCTAAAGAGTATATATATTCCAGATGAATTTTTGGAGACTTCATTCCCAGGTCTATGAAGTAAGCCGTTGGTATTTTAATGGGAAGTGCGTTGAATTTATAGATTGCTTTGGGTAGTATGGACATTTTAATGATGTTGATTCTCATTATTGCCTAATTTCAATGGCTAACACTTCCAGTACTATGTTGAACAGGAGTGGTGAGAGGGGGCATCCCTATCTTGTTCCTTTCTAAGGGGAAATGGTGTTAGTTTTTGTCCATTGAGTATGATGTTGGCTGTGGGCCTGTCATATATGGCTTTTATTATGTTGATTTATGATCCTTCTACTCCCGCCCTACTGAGAGTTTTTATCAAAAATGGGTGTTGAATTTTGTCATATGGTTTTTCTGCATCAATTGATATGACCATGTGGATTTCTTCTTTCAATTTGTTTATGTGATGTATCACGTTTATTGATTTGCGGATATTGTACCATCCTTGCATCCCTGGGTTAAATCCTACTTGGTCATGGTGTATGATCTTTCTGATGTACTGCTGGATCCGATTTGCTAAAATTTTGTTGAGGATTTTGGCATCTATGTTCATGAGGGATATTGGCCCGTAATTCTGTTTCATTGTGTTGTCTTTACCTGCTTTTGGTATTAGGGTGATGCTGGCTTCATAGAATGAGCTTGGAAGTGATCCTTCCTCTTGAATTTTTTGTGGTAGTCTCAGGAGAAAAGGTTTTAGTTCTTCCTTGAATGTTTGGCAAAACTTTCCAGTGAAGCCATCTGGTCCTGGGCTCTTGTTTGATGGAAGCTTTTTGATAACTGCTTCAATTTCTTCCATAGTTATTGGCCTGTTGAGATTTTTAGATTCTTCCTGATTGAATTTTGGAATGTTGTATTTTTCTAGGAATTTGTCCATTTCCTCCAGGTTGCCTAGTTTGTTGGAATAGAGCTTCTATAGTATTTTTTAACAATCATTTGTATTTCTGTGGTGTCTGTTGTTATTTCGCCTCTATCGTTTCTGATTTTGTTTATTTGGTTCCTCTCTCTTTGCTTCTTGGTGAGTCTGGCTAGAGGTTTGTCAATCTTGTTTATCCTTTCAAAGAACCAGCTCTTGGTTTCATTGAATTTCTGTATTGTTTTTTTGGTCTCTATGTCATTTATTTCTGCTCTAATCTTTATTATCTCCTTCCTTCTGCTCACTCTGGGGTTTTCTTGTTGCTCTCTTTCTAATTCTTTGAGTTGTAGATTTAGGTGATTTCTGCCATTTTTATTTGTTTTTTGAGTTCGGCCTGTAGAGCTCTAAACTTCCCTCTCAGGACTGCTTTAATTGTGTCCCATAGGTTTTGAATTGTTGTGTTTTCATTGTCATTAGTTTCCAGGACGTTTTTAATTTCTTCTTTAATCTCATTCGTAACCCAATCAATATTTCATAGCATGCTCTTCAGCTTCCAGCTGTTTGAGTATTTTTTTTTGTTTTTATTGTAGTTAATTTCTAATATTATGCCATCGTGGGATACGAAGATTCTTTTTATGATTTCAATCTTCATGAATTTGAGGATACTTTGCTTGTGACCCAATATATGGTCTATTTTTGCATATGTCTTATTAGCACCTGTGTAGAATGTATATTCCCTGTCTTTGGGGTTAAGTGTTCTCAAGATATCTGTTAAGTTCATCTGATCCAGTTTGTCATTTAGGATTGCTGTATCTTTGCTGATTGTTTGTTTAGAGGGCTTATCCAGTGTTGACAGTGGTGGATTAAAGTCCCCTACTATGATTGTATTGTTGTCGATCTCTCCTTTGATATCTTTCAGGAGTTTTTTTATGAATTAGCGTGCTCCTGCATTGGGTGCATATATGTTTACCAGGGTTATATCTTCTTGTTTTATTGATCCCTTTAGTATTATGAAGTGGCCTTCCTTATCTCTTGTTATGGCCTTCACTTTGAGGTCTATTTTGTCCAATATAAGTATTGCTACCCCAGCTTTCTTTTCCTTTCCATTTGCCTGAACGATATTTTTCCATCCCTTCGCTTTCAGTCTGTGTGAGTCCCTTCTAATGAGGTGGGTTTCTTGTAGACAGCAGATATATGGGTCATTTTTTTAATCCATTCAGCCATTCGATGTCTTTTGGTTGGAGCATTTAGTCCGTTTATGTTTAAAGTTATTATTGAAAGGTACTTGTTTATAGCGATTTTTTTGTGTGTGTGGCTGTTTTCTTTCTGAGCTTTTTCTTTCTTCTATTTATACCAGTCCCTTTAGCATTGCTAGCATTGCTGGTTTGGTGGTGGTAAACTCCCTTAGACTTTTTTTGTCTATGAAGATTCTTATTTCCCCTTCAAGTTTGAATGATAGCCTTGCTGGATAGAGTATTCTTAGATTAAGTTCTTTGCTTTGCATCACTTTGTAAATTTCTGTCCATTCTTTTCTTGCCTGATGTTTTTCTGTTGAGAAATCATTTGATAAACTATTGGGAGATCCCTTGTATGTCACTTTCTGTCTCTCTCTTGCAGCCTGTAAGATTCTTTCTTTGTCCTGAACATTTGCCATGGCAATTATGATGTGTCTTGGTGTGGGTCTTTTTGGGTTCATCTTGTTTGGGACTCTCTGGGCTTGTGTGACTTTTTTCTTCCCCCCCCTCAGGTAAGTTTTCTGATATTATTTCTTCGAATAGGTTTTCTAATATTTGTTCCCCTTTCTGTTGTTCTAGCACCCCTATTATTCGTATGTTGTTTCGTTTCATGTTGTCCCAAAGCTCCCTTAGGCCCTCCTACTGTCTTTTATTTTTTTTCTCCAATTGCACTACATTTTAGGTGTGGTTTGCTTCCTTGTCTTCTAATTCAATTATTCGGTACTCTGCTTCCTCTAGTCTACTGTTGATACTTTCAATGGTGTTTTTATTGCAGCTATATCACTCTTCATTTCTTCTTGCGTCTTACTTAAGTTGTTGATTTTTTCATCTGTTTCTTCTAGCTTCTTCCATATGTTATTGATTTTTTCATCTGTTTCTTCTTCTTGCATAGGTAGTTGACTTTTTCATCTGTTTCTTCTTGCTTCTTGCAGAAGTTGTTGATTTTTTCCTCCATCCGGTTTATGCACTCTGGGACCCTTATTCTGAATTCTTTTCTGTCATGTTGCATGCCTCTGTATTCCTTAGCTGCTTTTCTGGAGAGTTCTCCTTCTCGTTCCTTTGGGGGCTTCTTTGTCTATCTATGCTTGATCTTACTGACATATCTAGATGTTGAGTCGTTCAGTGGCCGCTCCCTGGGTTGCAGTGACTCCTTGGTCTTTGGTTGCTCTTCTGGTGGTTGTGTTAGCAGCTGCTCTTCAGTTGGCAGCAGCTCCTCTGGTGGGTGCTGTTATCAGCTGTGGTGGCTCTTCTGGCTGGTGGGGGGAGGTTTCACGTACAGCTGCTGTTCCTCAGTAGAGGGTGTGGTGTTCAGGAGGCTGCTGTTCTTGGATCTGCTGCATTGATTTAAAGGCACAAAATACAACACAACAAGGCACCACCTACCAGGCACTTAACACAAATATATTCACGATATTAATAACCCTAAATAAAGGTGACCACCCGAATAATGAGAATTAGGGAATAAGGAAGAAGGAAGAGAAAAAGATAAAAAAGAAAAAAAGAAAATAAAAGTAGGGACCAAAAAAAGGAGTGCAAAAATTAAATTGGGAAAAAAGGAGGGGGGAAAATAAGAGCGAGAAAAGAAAAGAAAAAAAAAAGAGCGAAAAGAGAGAATGAAGTGGAAGAGGGGAAGAGACTTTTTGTATGATGAGAATACTCCTATAGAAGCGCCACTTATCACAACAAATTCCAGCAAAAGCTTCCTGGAAATGGATGCAACCTAGAAACAACTAATAATCTAACGATTAAAAGAGAATGAAGGACACTAATCCTAAAATAAAATAAAGAGAAAATAAAATTGCTGTTTAAAAAACGGTAAAATGGTAGCAGTAATAATACTGGTTCAAAATAAGAAGGTAGTAATTAAAAGGGTAAAATCAGGTGATGGAAAAAGAAGGAAAAAAAGAAAGAAAAAAAAACTGGTTTCTTAGTTAAAAGGTGAAAACAGAAAAAAAAACTTGCAGTAGTGAAGGTCCTTCAGTTCTTCTATTCTTCAGTCTGGCTCGCCTTTAGTCCTGCCAGGTATTCAGGAGAGTGTTGAGTTTCCCTTCGCTACACTGTTCTTCTGTGTTGTAAACGACAGTCCTTATTTTAAAGCAAGCCGTATTTGGTTCCCAGACTGCCTAATTTTGTGTTTAGCAAAGAGTCAGTTTGCAGCTCAGCCTCTGGGTGGAAGTGTTCTGGGGTTGGCCTCTGAGGTGATACCGCTTCACTATCGCACTTAAAACTGATTTGGAGAGGTCAACTATCCAGAGCTGGTTCCTTAATAGTTACCCGCTCTGTGTTGCTGCTGGGATTCTGATTTCCTTCTTTAATGGCAGACTATTGAATATTGTTATACTATTGAAATAATTGTCAGCTCAAGATCTGAAGTTTTATGCCGCAACTGGTCCAGTTTTTCCTTTCACAACTTGGTCTAGAACAGCATTGCTGGATATTGGAGATACTAGAAAAGTGAGGTTTCACTCTGTTTCACTGATGATTCACTTAAGGTTACATTTGCCCCATACATACGTAAGATATGAGTAATAAGGGAAATTGGGTATGGTGTACATGGTTATTATCTTCACAATTTTTCTGTAAATCTGGAACTATTCTAAAATAAAAGATCCATTAAAACAACACTCATAATCCTAGGAAATGGTAGCAACTGAACATAGTGGAATGGACCACTGAAATGACGGGGGAGTATGGCAATTGTCTTAGAGGAAACACCACATCCCTGCCATATGCTGGACTATAATGGAAATAGAAATGAGAGAGACAGAGAAGGTCAGTTTGGGAAAATTTTTAAGAGGTAAGAGGAAGGTATCTTTTCTATACCAGAGCATCTGAGCCTTCGGCATCGTCTCCCAGCCCCGCCCCTCCTGGATGGTCAAGCTGAATCTTTGTGATGTCAACCCACACTATGGCAACCACTGATTTTGGGCAACCAGAGCTGAAGTGAATGGCTCCACATTAACCTCAAGAGTATATATAGAGGCCAGAACCCTTTGAGTAGTGTCTGTTGCCTTAAGATAGCGAAACTTAATAAGACGATAGTATAAACTAGTACAGATAAGGAATAAGACTCTAAACACAAGGGGGGATGAAGAAACTGAAAGTCCAAAAGGGAATTTATGTTTGTATTTTGAGGGGGGGGGATGGATGGTTATAGTCACAGTGATTTGGAACAGGGCATTGTGTTAGTGCTCAGAGTTTATAATAAAGATTTGATTTCCTTTTTACTAGGCAGACTATTGAATATTGTTAAACCATTGAAAGGATGGTCAGCTCAAGATATGAAGTTTTATGCCACAACTGGTACAGTTTTTCCTTTAACATCATGATCTAGACCAGCATTGTTGGATATTGGAGATACTAGAGAAGTGAGGGTTGACTCTTTTTCAATGATCGGGAGGGATCCAAGGAGGGGGCACCATGTAAGAAAGGACTAATGATGATTTCTTTAGTTGGGCCACCATAAAAGCCAATCCGTACTGAGCCAGGCACGTAGATTAAGGACAAGGAGAATACTGAATGGGGATTTTTTTCTAAAACATTTCTCATACTTGCAAGGAAGAAAAACAGCTGATGTTGAATTTAGGTTTGGATTAGGGGGGTGGGATGGACCGTGGTTGTTGCAGTCATGAGGAACAGGATGTTTTGATAGTGCTGGCAGTGTATAATAATGATTTTGATTTCCTTTTTACATGGTAGACTATTGAAATTAGGTATGGTGTTCAGGGTTATTATCTTCACAATTTTTCTATAAATCTGGAACTATTATAAAATAAGACATCCATTAAAACAGTACTCAAGGATGGTACAATATCCGCAAATCAATAAACGTGATACATCACATAAAAAAATTGAAAGAAAAAAAAACACATGGTCATATCAATTGATGCAGAAAAAGCATTTTCTCAAAATTCAACATCCATTTTTTGATAAAAACTCTCAGTAAGGTGGGAGTAGAAGGATCATACCTCAACATAACAAAAGCCATATATGACAGGCCCACAGCCAGCATCGTACTCATTGGACAAAAACTAACACCATTTCCCCTAAGAACAGGAAAAAGACAGGGCTGTCCCCTCTCACCACTGCTGTTCAACATAGTACTGGAAGTATTAGCCATCGCAATAAGGCAAGAAGAAAAAATAAAAGGCATCCAAATTGGAAAAGAGGAAGTAAAACTGTCCTTATTTCCAGACGACATGATATTATACATACAAAACCCTAGAGACTCCATCAAAAAGCTACTAGACTTAATACATGAATTTGGCAATGTAGCAGCATACAAAATTAACCCCAAGAAATCTGAGGCATTTCTATACAACAATAGTGAACTTTCAAAAAGAGAGATTATAAAAACAGTCCCATTTACCATCGCACCAAAAAATTTAAGCTACCTAGGAATAAACTTAAATTGGACATATGTATGCAAGAAAATGAAACTAGACCATCAACTTACACCATACACAAAAATAAACTCAAAATGGATAAAGGACTTAAATGTACAACAGGATATCTTAAAAATTCCAGAAGAATCTAAAGGCAACAAAATCTCAGACATATGCCGAAATAATTTCTTCACTGATACAGCTCCTAGGACACTTGAGACTAAAGGGAAAATGAACAAATGGGACTACATCGAAATAAAAAGCTTCTGCACAGCAAAAGAAACCATCAACAAAACAATGAGAAAACCCACTGTGTGGGAAAACATATTTGCCAATGTTATATCTGATAAGGACCTAATCTCCAAAATTTATAGGGAACTCATACAACTTAACAAAAGGAAGTTAAACAATCCAATCAAAAAATGGGTAAAGGACCTAGATAGACACCTGTCAAAAGAGGATATTCAGAAAGCCAAGAGCGTATATGAAAACATGCTCAATGTCCCTAATCATCTGAGAGATGCAAATCAAATCAACAATGAGGTACCATCTCACACCTGTCAGACTGGCTATCATCAACAAATCAACAAACAAAAAGTGCTGGAGAGGATGTGGAGAAAAAGGAACACTTGTGCACTGCTGGTGGGAATGCAGACTGGTGCAGCCACTATGGAAGACAGTATGGAGTTTCCTCAAAAAACTACAAATGGAACTCCCTTTTGACCCTGTGAGCACACTTCTAGGAATATATCCCAAGAAACCAGAAACACAAATCAGAAAGGATATATGCACCCCTATGGTCATAGCAGCACAATTCACCATAGCTAAGATCTGGAAACAGCCTAAGTGGCCATCAGTACATGAATGGATTAGAAAACTGTGGTACATCTACACGATGGAATACTATGCTGCTGTAGAAAGGAAGGAGCTCTTACCGTTTACAGTGGCATGGATGGAACTGGAGAGCGTTGTGCTAGGTGAATTAGGCCAGTCAATGAGGGAAAGGTACCACATGATCTCACTCATTCATGGATAATAGAGACCATTATAAACTTTTGAACAATAATAGATACAGAGGCAGAGCTGCCTCAAACAGATTGTCAAACTGCAGCGCGAAGGCCAGGGAGGGTTGGGGGGCAGGAGGGAGGTGGGTTAAAGATCAACCTAAGGACTTGTATGCATGCATATAAGCATAATAAATGGACATAAGACACTGGGGTATTGGGGAGGCTAGGGTACTGTCAAGGGCGAGGGGGAAAAAAGGACACATATTTAATACCCTTTGAAATACTTTAAGCAATAAAAAAAGTGATTTCAGAAATTAAAAAAAATAAAATAAAAAAATAAATCTAGAAAAATTTTTTTCATTTATAATGCTAACAGTGAGACATCCAGGAAAACACACATGGTGTCAAAATAAGCCAAAGGAAAATCATTTGTGCACATATAAAAAGTACCCTAAGTAAAAATTTCTTTATTAACCTAGGGTCGAGAATATGTTTGTACATTTTCAGAAAACAACTTCAAGACAACGTGGAATGCTGCAACAGAGAGGAATTCTCAGGAATGCTCCAGTCATGAAGACAAGAGGAGAGACAGTTCAGAGATGGAGACGCTGAAGACGCTTTTCCATGCTAGCAGTCAGCAGCTGTGTGTCGCTGCAGATTGCCCAGGACCAAACCAGAGAGGGTCGGACCTGCATTGCCACCATTTTTCCACAATCCAGAACTGAAATATCATTGTTGACATGTACACATAAGGAACTGTTGGACATTGAAATTGGGACTTAAAACAATTTTTGTCCTTGAAATGTTATGCGTAAGTTTTAAAATGTTTTGGGTAACGTATAGGCATTGTTATCGTTTTAATAGCCAGAGTTTTGTTCTTGATGTTTAAGTTTTATTTTCATTATAGTAGCTTAATTAATAAAACAAAAAAGGGTGAGATGTGGGAAACTGACATAGGGTTAAGCCTCGGACTGACCTGCTGGCAAAGTCACAAACAAGTCCTAGCTTAGAGGGCACAGTCCTCTTAGCATAATTAGGCTTGACCTTATGACACTCCCTAGATGTTATCTGGGAATCTAATGGGCTGAGGAAGTGTAATTACCATTGTGTAAACGAGTGAAACTCACAAGGAAAGTGAAACTTTGGTAACCACTACCTTGTTTACCACTCACTATAAAAAGCTTCGTGCTGACAACCCCCACCGCTCTCAAGGTGGACAGTGTCGCGGCCTGGGTCCATTACACTCCCGTCCAGTCAGCGGATCCATCCATGAAGCGGAAAGACTTCATCACCAAATGGAGCATCAATCGAGATCAACCCTACCCGCTCTAGCTCACGCTGCAACGTGCTCGAGCTGCCTGATTCTGGTAACATTGCTCCCGATCACTCCTGTCACCAGGACCCCCCACAATACTGTGTAATAGACTTAGATGATGCCTGCTTCTTCATGGACATGGCTCCAAAGAGACAAGGACAATTTATAGGATCACATGTTTAGTAGCAGAAGACTGGGCTGCCTGAAGCGGCCATGATGCCAATATTATGTTTCATTGTATTGATATGTTATATTGACCTTTGATTCTTTTGCAGGTTTAAATGTGTGTTGGCTGTCCTGTAAGGGGACTGTGTGGGGTGACCCCCAAAAGTAAAGGGTCTCTAGCTGCCAAGAGGACAGGTGCCCAACTGGTCAGGGAAGCGTGCCCATCAGGTTGTGGTCACTGTTGAGAGACAGTTGACAGTTGGCTGTATGTATACCGCTTGCAGGCCTGCGGGACCACGCCCATGTCAGGGGTAGTAAGCTGTAAAGGGCCTGTTTAGAATAGAATGTCTAACGCATGGTGATGCATAGAAAGAAAGTTTAATGACAACAATTACTGTTTTGTTATAATTCTGAAAAAGCCATGAAAAGGAATTGGCAAGGAATGTCAGAAAAACTTAGAGTAGATCAGTATGTTTTTCTCCTTATGTATTTCCTCCGAAATCTGGCAATGCTAAATAAGTCATGGCAATACATTTCTTTGCATATATTTAATAAGACCAGTTCCTGAAAATGGTTTTATTAACAAAAAACTTTGACTGGAATATCATGTTTTAAAGAGCCCTGTCTGAGCTCTAAAGACTTGAAGCCAGTAAGAATGCCACGAAGAAAGCCTGGTATCCTGGTCGGGAGCCCTGAAGATGGCTGGTGCTGGAATGTCAGGCCAATGCCTTACCATAACTGGCGGTTGGTAAGAGTAGAAGGGGAGCAGCAAATATTCCTCTGGATCCCTGCGCAACTCCCTCACACTTTGGGCCACACCGAGTGGGAGTGCTACTGATATGAGCCTTAAAGCCTGGAGCGTAGGCTCAGGTGGAGTTGCTACAGGTGAGGGATTCACCTAACTCCGAAGATACTGTAGGCAGGCCTGATGGAAGCTGGATGGCTTAGCTTCCTGGCCTACGGAGCACATTAAAATTCAACCATGAGACTGCAGCAAAGGTAGTCAGTTACCATTCTTGTTGTGTTTATACAACCATCAGGAGAGTAGGTAAATTAATCTTGATCTGACTTTTTAATAGCCATGGAGGAATTTTAAGAAGAAAAATCCTATTACAATAGAGGCTGTTAAAGCTAAAATGGTTTCTTTCCCTTCCACCGAACCATTTGTTAAGCATATAGGGATAGTTCAGTTGATAGTTCTGTGTGCCCAGTATGGGCCTCTAGCAATGGTGGAATAGTAATGCAGTCCCTCTCATGATTGAGCAGGAAGTTCCAAGAAACTGGGGGAATCAAAAGGCGAAGGATATGTCCTCCATCTTCCCTGTATCCTCAATACTGGGGGAGCCGCCATGTGTTCAGGATAGTACCAGCTTCCTGTATCCCAGGACACTGCTGGCCACGCCCAGAACCTTTTTAACCTACCCAATGACAATCAGGGGACATGAACGCCTTGGAGATGACCACATCCTGTGTAATAAGACCTGACTTGCACCTAGCTAATCTGCAGGGCCCACAATCATTTCCCCTCCCCTAACTCCACCCCCCTATTAAAACCCCATTTTTTCCCACAGGCGTTCTCTCTCTTCTCGCCTTTGTGAGGATAGGAGCCAGACATGGGTCTGTGATAATAAAGGACTCTTTGCTTTTGCATTGGACATGGCTGGCTCCCTGGTGAGGTCTGTTGGGGATTTAAAATCTGGGCATAACAATAACCAAGAGGGTGGCAATGGTAAATTTGGACTTTAAGCTGAATGAAGACAAGAGGGAGAAAGATAGAACGAATCAGATAATTGTACTTTACTACAGGAAGGGGAAAACCTCCAGTAAGCAAGCTAACAAATGCAGAAGAAGAAGTGGAATAGTGTTCATTTACCACAGGTGATACACAGGTTCTCTGAGGGGAATACACGTAATAATGTGAATCCCTTTATCCCTCTATAAACAATGATTTAGAAAAGGGCATTATGAGAAGATGAATATATTAATGGTCTACTTGAATAAATACCAGCAAAGGTATAAAGGAAATATATATTTTGTGTGTTTTCAGATGACGAGGAGGGATGTAAAGAAGGGGCAGGCCTGTGAGAAGAGAGTAATGTAGAATTCTTTAATTGGGGCATCAGACAAGCCAGTCCATACTGAGCCAGAAACCTTGAATAAGGACAAGGAGAAGACTGAATGGGGATTTTTTCCTCAACATTTTCTAATACTGACAAGGAAGAAAAGAACTTGATATTTAAGTTAGGTTTTGATTAGGGGGGGTGGTGGATGTTGGTGGTCGCTGTCATGAGAAACAAGGTGTTGTGTTTCTGCTGGCAGGGTAAAGTAATGAATTTGATTTCCTTTTTACATGGTAGACTATTGAGTATTGTTATACTATTGACAGGATTGTCAGCTCAAGATGTGAAGTTTATGCCACAACGGGTACAGTTTTTCCTTAAACAACTTGGTCTAGAACAGCATTGCTAGATGTTGGAGTTACTAGAGAAGTGAGGTTTCACTCTTTTTCACTGGTGATTTACTTCATGTTACATTTCCCCATACCAAAGTGACATATTAGTAATAAAGGAAATTATGTATGGTGCACATGGGCATTATCTTCACAATTTTTATGTAAATCTGGAACTATTCTAAAATAAAACATCCATAAAACAACACTCAAAATACAAGGAAATTGTAATATCTGAACATAGTGGAACAGACCACTGAAAGGACAGGGTTGTATGGCAAGAGGCTTAGAGTAGACACCACCTCCCTGCCATATGCTGGACTATAATGGTACTAGAGGAAATGAGAGAGAGAGAGATGCCAGTTTGGGAAAGTTTTAGGAGGTAAGAGGAAGGTCTCTTTTCTATAACCAGATCATCTGAGACTTCTGCATCCACTCCCACCCCCCCTACCACCATCTTGAATGGTCTAGCTGAGGCTTTGTGATGTCAAGCCACACCATGGCAACCACTGATTTTGGGCAACAAGAGCTGATGTGATTCGCTCCACATTGACATAGAGAGTATATAATAGGCCTGGACCCTCTGAGTAGTGTCTCTTGCCTCAAGATAGCCAAACTTACTAAGAAGATAATGTCGACCAGTGGAGATAAGGAACAAGACTCCAAACACAAGGATGGATGAAGAAACTGCAAGTCCTCAAGTGAATTAGAAGTCAGTTTCTCAACTGGATGCGGAAGAAGTGGATAAAGTCAGAATACCTTATTCAATGCTGCCCCTTCTCCAGTAATTCTGCACCCAAGAATCTCATCTTGTGCTTTTTGACCACAGACAGTTCCTCATTCAATCAATTGTCATTAAATCAAAAGCACATTTCCAAATCATTTTCCAATTTCTTCCCCAAAACCAATGTCTTTCTGTGTTTAACTTTTTTCCAACCTTCATAATCAAGACAGTGGCAATGGTAAATTTGGACTTTAAGCTGAATGAAGACAAGAGGGAGAATTACAGAAAGAATCAGAAAATTGTATTTTACTACAGGAAGGGGAAAAACTCCAGTTAGCAAGCAAACGAATGCAGAAGAAAAAGTGCTGGAGTGTTCATCTACCACAGGTGATACTCAGGTTCTCCCAGGGGAAAACACTTAATAATGTGTATTCCTCTATCAACAATGTTTCAGAAATGCGCATTATGAGACGATGAAAACATTAATGGTCTCCATGAATAAATACGTGTAAGGGTATAGAGGGAATATGTTTGTGTTTTTGTGAGTTTTCAGATAATGGGGAGGGAGCTAAGGAGTGGGAAGTCATGTGAGAAGGGAGTAATGAAGAATTCTTTAACTAGGGCACCATACAAGCCATTCCATACTGAGCCAGACACTTAGAATAAGGACCAGGAGAAGACTGAAGGGGAATTTTTTCCTCAAAACTTTCTCATCCTGGCAATGATGAAACGAAGCTGATGTTTAATTTAGGTTTGGAAACGGTGGTTGGGATGGATGGTGGTGGTCGCAGTCATAAGGAACAGGGTGTTTTGTTAGTGCTGGCAGTGTATAATAATGAATTTGATTTCCTTTTTACATGGTAGACTATTGAATATTGTTAAACTATTGAAAGGATGGTCACCACAAGATCTAAAGTTTTATGCTTCTACTGGTCCAGTTTTTCCTTTAACAGCTTGATCTAGAACCGAATTGCTGAATATTGGAGATACTAGAGAAGTGATATTTCACTCTAACTGTTCACTGATGATTCACTTCATGTTACATTTGCCCCATACCCAAGTAAGGTATTTGTAATAAGGGAAATTGGGTATAGTTTACATGGTTATTATCTTCAAAATTTTTCTGTAAATCCGGAACTATTCTAAAAATAAACATCTATTAAAACAACACTCAAAATAATTGGAAATGGTAGCAACTGAACATGGTGGAATGGACCACTGAAATGACGGTGGATTTTGGGATGTGGCTTAGAGGAACACCACCTCCCTGCCTTATGCTGGACTATAGTGGAACTAGATGAAGAGAGAGAGAGAGAGAGAGAGAGAGAGAGAGAGAGAGAGAGAGAGAGAGAGAGAAAGATTAGAGTGAGAGATTGAATAGAGAGTGAGTTCAGTTGGGAAAAATTATAGGAGGTAAGAGGAAGGTTTCTTTTCTATAACCTGAGCTTCTGAGATTTCTGAATCCTCTGCCACCCCTGCCTATCCTGAATGGTCAACCTGAGGCTTTGTTATGTCAAGCCACACCATGGCAACCACTGATTTTGGGCAACCAGAGCTGAAGTGAGTGGCTCCTCATTAACCTAAAGAATATATATAGAGCCCAGGACCCTTTAGGTGGAATCTGTTGCCTCAAGATAGGGAAACTTAATAAGATGATAGAGTAGACTAGTAAAGACAAGTAATAAGTCTCCAAACTGTGGGAAACTGTTTATTGCCTTCACTATCTGATAATCATACACGGAGAACTCCCTGAAACCCCCCAAAGGCTGGGTGCCTTTGAAGCTCTGGCAAAGCTTGGAGCTAGGCCTCACCTCTTCTCTTTGTCCAGACAGTGGTAGCTGAAACTACTCCCCCATTTATTATTATGTAAATCCTTGCTGATGGCCTTGTCTGCTTGTTACTACGTGGTCACCTGTCTAAGGTCTATGCTATGGGTGCATCCAAGATCAATAAAAGCTCCGTGAGGCCTCAGAACAGAGGAAGTCCTTCGGGACTTGCTGCCTGGTCCCCCAGTATTGGAAAATTATCTCGTGTCTTATTCTCTCATTTGTTGTGTGGCTCCTCTTTCAAATACCGAACAATACTCCACAGGGGACCTGGAAGGAAACACTCAACATCTGGAGCCTGACTGATAATCTGGAAGTGCAGGTCTCGCTGGAGCGCGAAAAAGAAGTGTTCACCGAAAAGGTGTGGAAAACTCACCGAAAAAACGTGAGGGGGACTCTACTGCATGCAATGCTCAGGTTCAACTACAGAAGCCCGGGTCTGTTAAGTACACTGCGATCGTTTTCTTAACCAGGCTTACAAATGGGGCAGGATTTGGCTTTAAAAAAGTAGATTCGGCCTTAAAAACGAATATTTGGCTTTTTAAAACTAAGAAACTTTACTATAGGCTTTTGATTTGCATGTTTAAAGTGTTAAAATTTTAGAAGGTAATCTTTTACAGTTTTTGCATGTTATAATAGAACTTAACCTTTGTTTTTCTTGAAAAAGGTACTCTTTTAGATCAGGCTGAAAAAAGAGTGCCATGGTCATCTTAATGTGTTTTCTTACCCAAATTAAAATCTTAATTTGTATTTGGAATCTATCTGTAATAAGAAATGGAACCGAAGCATAATCCAGGGAGCTTGAAAATGGCGGAGGTATAAGCGGAAGTGTCCTGTGCCTTGTCCTGGAGCAGATAAGGGTGAGCAGCTGAAACGGGTAACATTCAGCCCGAATAGGTAGAGGATTTTCAGCTGAGAGATTGTCTGCAGCTAGGAAAGACTGAGAACCCCCCAGGGAAAAAAAAGGACGGTTGGAGACTGCAGCTGAAGCCTCTCCTGGTGCGCCAGCTAAGCAGCGGTGACTGCGCCATCTTGGGTGGTTGTTGCGGGCATCCAGAGACCAGCTACTAACCTGGAAACAAGGGATCTCAAGCAGCGTGACTGCGTGAACTCAGAGGAGCACTGCTTCTTCTCACAGATAGGTTGGACATCCCCTAAAGGTGCGGTTAGCAGTTCGGGTTGGAGGGAGGACCGAGCTCGCGTGCGCAGGTCGGAATCTGCGCCCCACAGAGTCCGCAGCCGTTGGGACCAGCGTGACCCGCGAGTGGGGAAGGGGCCCCACAGGGCTGCTGGCAGAAGGGAACGCGAAAAATGAGCCCATAGCTGGACTGGATGTAAAGGAACAGCCTTGGACTTTGCCAATCTGCTGGCTGCTTGGTGCCAGGGGCGAGTGGGCGCGCGGAGACTGCGCCCGGTGACTGTGCGCAGACCTGGAAGGTGGAGGCTTGCGAATTCGCACAACTATCAGGCTCTTGTTACAGTTCCCCTTAGATCCGTGCATTTCATTATTAAACCCAGCGCATGGGATTCCCCAGTTGGGGTCATTCGCAGAGCCTGTAGGGGAAAGTTCTTTTTGGGGAGCCTGGGAAACAGCGGACAGTGGCAAGGAACCAGCTCTGGGCAGTGGTCTTTCCAGAATCAGTTCCAAATACCATAGAGGACAAAACCCTACTGATAGAGAGGACTTAGAGCCTCGGAGGTAAATCCAGACACACTGCCACCCAGAGGCAGAGCCACGAACTGTCTCTTGCGATCACAAATAAAGGCAGTCTAGTAAAAAAAATACAACCTGCCTTAAAATCAGGTCTGTGGTTTACTGCACGGAGGGACAGTGTATCGCAGGGAAGTTCAACACTCCCCTGAATGCTTGGCAGGACTGAGGCATGCCAAAAAGAAGAGTGGAAGATCTGAAGCACCTTCACTTCCGAATATTTTTATATATATATTTTTTAATTCTTTTTTCACCATTTCATTAAGAACCTATTTTTTTATTTTTTATCTTTTTCATCACCTGATTTTACCTTTTTAATTACTACATCTTTTTAACCAGTATTATTGCTATCCTTTTACCATTTTTTTCAAGAGTCATTTTATTTTTTATTATTATTTTTTTATTTTTCTTTATTTTATTTTGGGATTAGTGTTCTACACTCTATTCTCATCGTTCCTTTAGCATCATTTCTCTCTATCTCACATTTACCCTTAAGCCAAAGCTCTCTTCCTCACTTTTCCCCTTTTGTTGTCCTGTTTCTCTTACCCTATTCCTGCTTTGGATTTTACATATTCCTTCTTTCTACCCACTGTCTAAATTTCACCCTACTTATATATCTAATTTCCTATCCCTCGCTCTCCCCATACAAATAGCCTCTTCCCCACCTCTATTTCATTCTCTTAATTTTTTTTTTTTTTTGGTTGTCGTTGTTGTTGTTTTTTTTTTTTTTTTTGGTCTTTTTCTGTTTTTTTTTTTTCTCTCCCTTTTCCCAATCTCATTTCAGCACTCCTTTTTGTTTTTTTATTTTTCTCTTTAATCTTTCTCTCTTTTTTCTTCTTTATTCCCTAATTCTCTTCACTCAGGGGGTCACCTTTATTTGGGGTTATTAATATTGTGAATGCATTTAGTTCGGTGCCTTGTACGTTGTGCCTTGTTGTGTTGTATTTTGTGCCTTTGAATCAGCGCAGCAGAGAGAGAACTACATAACCAAACACCTTGAGAAGAGAAATCATGGTGAAACAAAGAAACAACCCAAATATGAAAGAAAAACAGGCATCATCAGAAAAGGAAGTAAACGAAATGGAGGCAATGGAGGCAAGCAACCTGTCAGAGAAAGAATTCAGAGTAATGGCCATAAGGTGGATGAAAAGAATGGAAGACCAATTAAACAATATGTGTAGGAACCAAGAGGAAATGAAGATAAACCAAGAAGAAAGGAAAAACGACATCACTGCTATAAAGAACTCAATAGAAAGCATCAACAGTAGACTAGAAGAAGCAGAGGACCGTATCAGCGAGCTAGAAGACAAGGTAGAAAAAAATACCCAAACAGGACAGCTTCTAGAAAAAAAAATTAAAAAGCAGGAAGAGAGCCTAAGAGAACTCTGGGACAATGCTAAACGAAACAACATCCGAATAATAGGGGTGCCAGAAGGAGAGGAAACTGAGCAAGGAATAGAAAACCTGTTTGAAAAAATAGTAACAGAAAATTTCCCTGATATAAGGAGGAAAAAACTCACACAAATCCAAGAAGCTCACAGAGTCCCAAACAAAATGAACCCGAAAAAGACCGACACCAAGGCACATAATAATTAAATTGGCAAACACCAACGACAAAGCAAGAATCTTAAAAAGAGCCAGAGAAAGACAGAAAGTTACCTACAAAGGATCCCCCATCAGACTAGTGACCGATTTCTCAACAGAAACACATCAGGCAAGAAGGGAATGGAATGAAATATACAAAGTCATGCAAAGGAAGGGTCTGAATCCAAGAATACTATACCCAGCGAGGCTATCAATCAAAATTGAGGGTCAAATCAGGAGCTTCACAGACAAAAATGGTCTACGGGAGTTTATTACAACCAAACCAGCAATGCAAGAAATGCTAAAGGGCCTGCTGTAAATAGAAAAAACAGGAAACAAAGAAGGAATGCAGCGGTAAAGAACAAAACTGGCGACTAACAAGTTTCTATCAATGATAACTTTAAATGTAAATGGATTAAATTCCCCAGTCAAAAGTCATAGGGTAAATGAGTGGATAAGAAAACATGACCCATATATCTGCTGTCTACAGGAAACCCACCTCAGAAAAAAGACGCACACAGACTGATGGTGAAGGGATGGAAAAAGGTTTTTCAGGCCAATGGAAGTGGAAAAAAAAAGCCGGGGTAGCAATACTTATATCTGACAAATTAGATCTCAAAGTGAAGGACATAAAAAGAGATCAAGAAGGCCACTTCATAATACTAAAGGGAGCAGTCCAACAAGAAGAAATAACTCTGGTAAATATATATGCACCCAATATAGGAGCACCCAAATATGTAAGAAATCTTCTGGAGAAGATCAAGGGAGAGATTGACAGCAATACAATCATAGTAGGGGACCTTAACACCCCATTATCGCCACTGGACAAATCCTCTAAACAGAAACTCAGCAAAGAAACATAAATCCTAAATGACTCACTAGATCAGATGGAATTAATTGAAATCTTCAGAATATTTCACCCCAAAGCCACAGAATATACATTCTCCTCAGGTGCACATTTGTCATCTTCAAAGGTAGACCATATATTGGGTCACAGACAAAGTCTCTTCAAATTCAAGAAAATTGAAATCATATCAAGTATCTTCTCAGACCACAAAGGCATAAAACTGGAAATCAACTACAACAAAAACAATCCAAAAAAATCAAACACATGGAGACTAAATAGCATGCTATTAAACAACGACTGGGTCACCAGTGAGATCAAAGAAGAAATAAAAAACATCATGGCAACGAATGACAATGAAAACACAACAATCCAAAACCTATGGGACACAGCAAAAGCAGTCTTGAGAGGGAAGTTCATAGCTCTACAAGCCTACTGTAAGAAACAAGAAACAATGAGAATGAATGACCTAACTCTACAACTCGAAGAATTAGAAAGAGAGCAACAAAAAAAGCCCACTGTAAGCAGAAAGAAGGAAATAACAAAGATCAGAGCGGAGATAAACGACATAGAGACAAAAAAAACAATACAAAATATCAACAAAACCAAGAGCTGGTTCTTTGAAAGGATAAACAAGATTGATACACCTCTTGCCAGGCTCACCAAGAAACAAAGAGAGAGGACCTAAATAAACAAAATCAGAAATGAAAGAGGAGAAATAACAACAGACCCCATAGAAATACAAAGGATTGTTAGAAAATACTATGAACAACACTACTCCAACACACTAGACAACCTCGAGGAAATGGACATATTCCTAGATAAATACAACCTTCCAAAACTTAACCAGGAAGAATCTAAAAATCTCAATAGGCCAATAACTATGGAGGAAATCGAAGCAGTAATCAAAAAGCTTCCAGCAAACAAAAGCCCGGGGCCAGATGGCTTCACAGGGGAGTTTTACCAAACATTCAAGGAAGACCTAAAACCTATCCTCCTCAGACTATGTCGAAAGATCCAAGAGGAAGGAACACTTCCAAGCTCATTCTATGAAGCCAACATCACCCTAATCCCAAAACCAGATAAAGACAATACAATGAAAGAGAATTATAGGCCAATATCCCTCATGAACATAGATGCCAAAATCCTCAACAAAATCCTAGCAAATAGGATCCAGCAGTACATCAAAAAGATCATACACCATGACCAAGTAGGATTTAACCCAGGGATGCAAGGATGGTACAATATCCGCAAATCAATAAACGTGATACATCACATAAACAAATTGAGAGAAAAAAACCACATAGTCATATCAATTGATGCGGAAAAAGCATCTGACAAAGTCCAACACCCTTTCTTGATAAAAACTCTCAGCAAGATAGGAATTGAGGGATCATACCTCAACATAATAAAAGCCATATATGACAAACCCACAGCCAACATCATACTCAATGGGCAAAAACGAAAACCATTCCCCCTAAAAACAGGAACAAGACAGGGATGCGCCCTCTCACCATTCCTGTTCAACATAGTACTGGAAGTACTAGCCATTGCGATCAGACACGAAGAAGAAATAAAAGGCATCCAGATTGGAAAAGAAGAAGTAAAACTGTCCTTATTTGCAGATGACATGATACTGTACATACAGAACCCTAAAGACTCCATCAAAAAATTATTAGACTTAATAAATGAATTCGGCAATGTAGCAGGATACAAAATTAATGCTAAGAAATCCATGGCATTTCTTTACACCAATAGTGAACTTACAGAAAGTGAAACTACAGAAGCAATCCCATTTACCATTGCACCAAAAAAATTTAAGTACCTAGGAATAAACTTAACTAAGGAGGTAAAAGACTTATATGCTGAAAACTACAGGACACTGAAAAAAGAGATAGAGGAAGACATAAACAGATGGAAGAATATACCGTGTTCATGGATTGGTAGAATCAACATCATCAAAATGTCCATACTACCCAAAGCAAGTTATAGATTCAATGCAATCCCCATTAAATTACCAACGGCATATTTCACAAATCTAGAACGAACGTTCCAAAAATTCATCTGGAATAAAAAAAGACCCCGAATAGCTGCAGCAATCCTGAGAAAGAACAAAGTAGGTGGGATCTCAATATCAGATATCAAACTGTATTACAAAGCCACTGTTCTTAAAACAGCTTGGTACTGGCACAAGAACAGACATATAGATCAATGGAATAGAATAGAAACCCCAGAAATCGACCCAAACCACTATGCCCAATTAATATTCGACAAAGGAGGCAAGAGCATAAAATGGAGTCAAGACAGTCTTTTCAATAAATGGTGTTGGGAATATTGGACAGATACATGCAAAAGGATGAAACTAGATCACCAACTCACACCATACACAAAAAATAAACTCAAAATGGATAAAGGACTTAAACGTAAGATGGGAAACCATAAAAATACTAGAGGAATCCACAGGCAGCGAAATCGCAAACATATGCCGAAGAAATTTCTTCTCTGATAATGCTCCTAGGGCAAAGGAAACTAAAGAGAAAATAAACAAATGGGACTACATCAAAATAAAAAGCTTTTGCACAGCAAAGGAAACCATCAACAAAACAACAAGAAGACCCACTACATGGGAGAACATATTTGCCAATGATACCACCGATAAGGGTTTAATTTCCAACATTTACAGGGATCTCATGAAACTTAACAAAAGGAAGATAAACAGTCCAATAAAAAAATGGGCAACGGACCTAGATAGACAATTTTCGAAAGAGGACATACAGAAGGCAGAAAGACATATGAAAACCTGCTCAAAGTCACTAATTATACGAGAGATGCAAATCAAAACGACAATGCGTTATCATCTCACACCTGTCAGAATGGCTATCATCAACAAATCAACAAACAACAAGTGTTGGAGAGGATGTGGAGAAAAAGGAACCCTTCTGCACTGCTGGTGGGAATGCAGACTGGTGCAGCCACTATGGAGAACAGTATGGAGCTACCTCAGAAGACTAAAAATGGAACTCCCATTTGACCCAGTGATCCCACTACTAGGAATATATCCCAAGAAACCAGAAACACCAATTAGAAAGGATATATGCACCCCTATGTTCATAGCAGCACAATTCACCATAGCTAAGATTTGGAAACAGCCTAAGTGCCCATCAGCAGATGAGTGGATTAGAAAACTGTGGTACATATACACAATGGAATACTATGCTGCGGTAAAAAAAAAAAGGAACTCTTGCCTTTTGCAACAGCATGGATGGAAGTGGAGAGCATTATGCTAAGTGAAATAAGCCAGTCAGAGAAAGATAAATACCACATGATCTCACTCATTTGTAGATTATAGAGAACAACATAGACTGATGAAAAGGGACAGACCCAAAGACTGAGAAACAGCAATCAGGCTATCAATCCCCAGAAGGAAAGTAGGGGAGGGCTGGGGTAAGGGGAAGAGATCAACAGAAGGACTTGTATATATGTATATAAGCCAAACCAATGGACATGGACAACGGGGGGATGGGAGCATGAGTTTGTGTGTGAGGGGGATGTTGGGGGTTAAAGGGGGGGGGGGTGAGGACACATTTGTAATACCTTAACTAATAATAATAAAAAACAAAAGAAAAAAAAAAGAAATGGAACCCCGCTGCTGAATCTCTCTCTGGTTCGGAGAGATTCAAAGGTGGCAGGAGAGCACAGATCTATAAGCTCTCCCGCAATGAGATTACTTAATGTTCTGTTTAAAAACTACCTGAGGACATGTTGGGAAGTGCAAAGTCTAGCCAATGTCACCTTGAGTGCTAGCTATTACTTTGGAAAGCGAAAAAGGAAAAAAAAAAAAACAAAACTTTAAAATATGTTTTTCTATACGCCATCTGAGTCATTTGCTGAAACTTTCCCTAAAGCAGGATGTGGTGGAAAGGAAAAGGGAGCACATGGCAATCCAATATGGACGCCTACTCTAATTTAAAGTCTCCTTCTCATAATTGAAAAGTTTTACAAAAATTTAAAATGCGTCTGGGATTTCTGTTAACATGTAAAGAGAAAACGTGGGTTGGAACTAATCCGCTCTCATTCCTGTTAGGTTAGGTGGCTCAGGGGACTGCACAAGAAATAGAGTCCAGTGAATCAGAAAAGAAAGGAAAGGAAAAGGTTTATTCTGGATCCCTGGGAGACCCAGGTACCCCCAGGACAGGGCATGTGGATTCACGCCAACAGGGAGGGGGGTGCATTTTTTATACTGCAGTAGGGTGAGGGCTAGGACATGAGCTGAGGTATTCAGTTGAGGAAGTTTCAGCTGCAGGGGGTCATGGAGAAGGCAGTATCTGTGTCTGGCAGGATGACCTGTGAGAAATTCCAGGGTAAGACCATTGTCTCATTACATGTCTGCATGTATCCGATCCTGGGCTCTCTCTGACCTAACATCCCGGCCTTTTGATGATGGGGGGGGGGCGACTCTTTCTAGCTACTTCCAGCTTACAACGGGCAATGGGGGGGGGGCAGATTTAAAGGCCAGGGTTAGGTAGAGGCAGATCGGAGGGCAGCTGAGCATGGGGATGGAGCAGGAGCTGATTCACAGTCACCCGTGACATGTCCATGATCCGGGAGTGGATGAACTTGAGGAGGCAGGGGGCTAGGAGAAAAAAAGACACAGATGAGAATCAGGGGCCCTATCATGGGTAGGACCCAGGTAGCTAAGGAGCTTTGGAACTAGCGGGAAGGAGAGTTGTCCTGGAAGTGTCCTGCATGTAGTTCTGCACTCAGCTTAGTCAGGGTCTGTACATTTATCTTTTGCTCCACTACTCTGGACTCATTGATGCAGTAACAGCATTCTTCCTGAAGGAATATGCATGTTCCTCCTTTTTCTGCAGTCAGAAGGAATGAGGCAAGCTGGATCTGTAGGGCTACTTGGGCTACTGATGTCACTTGCTGCTGTAGGGAGGCTAAAAGAGGCGGTAGTAGACTCCAGGGCTAACTGGAGCTTGCCATTAAAGTACTGAGCAGTGACCAGACTATTTACAAGGGGCCCCCAGTGAGGCCTACTGAGGCAGCAATACTCACCCCTAAAATGACAGGGAGGAAGGCAGCCCGGCGGGTCCAGGGATGGGATGGAGAGAGCAACCAGTGAGCTCCAACTCTCCATACAAGGTTAGTTGGGGAATTACTGTGACCACGAAGCAAGGCCCGGGGTCAGAGGAGTTCATGCAGTTCCTTAAGGTTCCGTTGCACCAAAAGAAGGTACCTGGGCTGGCCTTGGTGAGACTGGCTGCGGTGTGGTATGACAGTCTCTCCCGTGGCAACCCCATAGGTGTTGACATCTTGATTACATCTGTCTGGGTTCCGATGGTTGCAAGCAAAACAGACATAGGGTCAGCAAGTATTGGACACTGACTGGATGTCGACAGCCATCTGGATCTTTGTCTGACATCCGAACAGAGGGCAGTCCTGAGATCGTACCTGCCGGGTGACATGTTTGCCGTCTGGTAGTAGGTTTCACTGACCTTGAATCTCCACACATAAGCGGGTGTGGGTGGGTGTAGGTTGCTCAGGGCCGGGAGTAGAAGGAAGGAGGAGGGGAGGGCGGTTAAGGCAGACCTTAGTGGGGCCCAACACCTCACATTTATAGAAGTCATGATGCTCCGGGGTCCTCTTGAGTCTGGAGAGGCGGTGCCAGGACAGGTCGTCAAGCTGGGGTTGCCAAGCAGCTTGGCTGCAGTGGGGGCTGTGAGGATTACAGTGTGAAGTCCTGTCCACCTAGGCTCCAAGGCTTGTGGTTGTAGGTTCTTAAGGAGGACTGAGTCACCAGGGTGAAGGGCTGGTCTTGGGAGCCTTGGTCGGTCGGCTCTGGCTTGGGCAGAAACCTGAGCAATTGCCTGGTTTAAGAGAGATATGGGAGATATGTACCCAGAGGAGGGGGATCGGAACGAAGACGGTGGTTGAGCTAGAAGAGTCAAAAGGGCGCAAGAAAATGGGGCTTCTTGGTGTAGTCGGAGTTTGGTCAGGGCCAGGGGCAGGAGGTCCGGCCAGGAACTGCAAATTTCTAGAGAGAGTTTAGTTAGAGGGTTCAATAGGTTGAATTGAGTGGCTATGATGAGGGTTTGATGCAGTGAAAGAAATCCAGCAGGATGTAGAGGAGGAGGTATTGATGTTCGAGAGTAGATGGAAAGTTGTGTTGATGAGAGTGGGCATAGGAGTAGGTCCAGTGTTCGTAAATAGAGAGTGACACTAGAGGATTTCCCATCCCAGACAGTAGAATTGATGACTCCCTCATCATCCCATGTCCGTTTCACCTGAAAATATGAAAAACCTGAGCAAAATTGTAGGGTCCCTTGTCAGGTAAGAGCCTGTGAGGAATGATGGGTCATCCGGTCCTGGATGGTGTCCTCGAAGAAGATGGTGGGAGGCACTCGGTGAGCCTGAGAGAGGTAGGTATTGCAGTGAAAGCAGGTGAAAATGTTAGAATGCGCTGATATCCAAGGGGAAATGGAAGGAGCAGTGGAAGCCAGGGACCTGGATATGAGGCTGGAGAAAAGGCAGGGAGGGAGGGAGCAGGTTGCGCAGCCTGTTCCCAGGCCTCTAGCTGCTTGGATTTTAAAGTTGCTGCATTTTTCCTTTGGGAAGGGTGGAGGGGGATGGGGCGAGGTCAGAGCAGTTTTCAGTTCAGAGGAGGGGGCAGTTGTGGCGGAGAGAAGGATAAAAGGCATTCACAGCGAATACTGAGGTAGACAAAGACTGAGCTAGGCAAAGACTGAGCTAGGCTACTGTGGTCTGGGACAACAGGGCCCCAAGACGGGATGCATGGCAGTGTAGGATTAGTGTCCCTGTAAAGGGAGGGGGCCAGGAGTGGAAGGAGCAGGGAAGATGAAGGGCTCAGAGTAATATGCAGAGTGGCCACTAGGATGGTGAGGATGTCTCGTCCTAACAGGGGCATGGGGCATGCTATCATTAAGGAGGCAGGGAAGGGGTCCAGTGGCCAGAAGGCAGGTGGATTTGCCGTCAATATACATGTCAGAGATCTTGGAAGGATAAAGGGGCCCTAAAAAGGATGGCAGGACAGAGAAGGCAGCCCTCATGTCAACCGGGAAGGTGACCTACTAC